>NC_092751.1:84369417-84491917 GCF_047496795.1 Chiloscyllium punctatum
GGGGGGGGGGGGAGGTGGGGGGGGAGTGTGGGGGGGGAGTGTGGGGGGGGAGTGTGGGGGGGGGGGGGAGTGTGGGGGGGGGGGGAGTGTGGGGGGGGGGGGGTGTGGGGGGGGGAGTGTGGGGGGGGGGAGTGTGGGGGGGGGGGAGTGTGGGGGGGGGGAGTGTGGGGGGGGGGAGTGTGGGGGGGGAGGGGAGTGTGGGGGGGGGGGGGAGTGGGGGGGGGGGGAGTGGGGGGAGGGGAGTGGGGGGGGGGGGAGTGTGGGGGGGGGGGAGGGGGGGAGAGTGGGGGGGGGGGTGGGGGGGAGTGGGGGGGGAGGGGAGTGGGGGGGGGGAGGGGGAGTGTGGGGGGGGAGTGGGGGGGGGGGGAGTGGGGGGGGGGGGGGAGTGGGGGGGGGGGGGGGGGGGGAGTGTGGGGGGGGGGAGGTGGGGGGGGAGGGGGGGAGGTGGGGGGGGGGAGTGGGGGGGGGGAGTGTGGGGGGGGAGTGTGGGGGGGGGAGTGGGGGGGGGGGGAGGGGGGGGGGAGTGGGGGGGGGGAGGGTGGGGGGGGAGGGGGGGGGGTGGGGGGGGGGAGGGTGGGGGGGGGGGGGGGGGGTGGGGGGGGGGGTGGGGGGGGGGGGTGGGGGGGGGGGGGGGGAGTGTGGGGGGGGGAGGGGGGGGGGGAGTGGTGGGGGGGGGGAGTGTGGGGGGGGGGGGAGTGTGGGGGGGGGGGGAGTGTGGGGGGGGAGGGTGGGGGGGTGGGGGGGGGGGGAGTGTGGGGGGGGGAGTGTGGGGGGGGGGGAGTGTGGGGGGGGAGGTGGGGGGGGGAGTGTGGGGGGGGGAGTGTGGGGGGGGGGAGTGTGGGGGGGGGAGTGTGGGGGGGGGGTGGGGGGGGAGTGGGGGGGGGGGAGTGTGGGGGGGGGAGTGGGGGGGGGAGGTGTGGGGGGGGGAGTGGGGGGGGGGGAGTGTGGGGGGGGGGAGTGTGGGGGGGGGGAGTGTGGGGGGGGTGTGGGGGGGGAGTGTGGGGGGGGGGAGTGTGGGGGGGGGAGTGTGGGGGGGGAGTGTGGGGGGGGGAGTGTGGGGGGGGGAGTGTGGGGGGGGGAGTGTGGGGGGGGGGTGTGGGGGGGGAGTGGGGGGGGGGGTGTGGGGGGGGGAGTGTGGGGGGGGAGTGTGGGGGGGGGAGTGTGGGGGGGGAGTGTGGGGGGGGTGTGGGGGGGGAGTGTGGGGGGGGGTGTGGGGGGGGTGTGGGGGGGGGTGTGGGGGGGGAGTGTGGGGGGGAGTGTGGGGGGGGGAGTGTGGGGGGGGGAGTGTGGGGGGGGGTGTGGGGGGGGGTGTGGGGGGGGGAGTGTGGGGGGGGGAGTGTGGGGGGGGAGTGTGGGGGGGGAGTGTGGGGGGGGAGTGTGGGGGGGGAGTGTGGGGGGGGGAGTGTGGGGGGGGGAGTGTGGGGGGGGGTGTGGGGGGGGGTGTGTGGGGGGGGAGTGTGGGGGGGGGAGTGTGGGGGGTGTGGGGGGGGGAGTGTGGGGGGGGAGTGTGGGGGGGGGAGTGTGGGGGGGGAGTGTGGGGGGGGGGGGAGTGTGGGGGGGTGTGGGGGGGGGAGTGGGGGGGGAGTGGGGGGGGGGAGTGTGGGGGGGGGGGGAGTGTGGGGGGGGGGGGGAGTGTGGGGGGGGGGGGGAGTGTGGGGGGGGGGAGTGGGGGGGGAGTGTGGGGGGGGGGGGGGGAGTGGGGGGGGGGGGGTGTGGGGGGGGGGGGAGGTGGGGGGGGGGAGTGTGGGGGGGGGAGTGTGGGGGGGGGGAGTGTGGGGGGGGGAGTGTGGGGGGGGAGTGGGGGGGGGGAGTGTGGGGGGGGAGTGTGGGGGGGGGGGGGAGTGTGGGGGGGGGAGTGTGGGGGGGGAGTGTGGGGGGGGGGAGTGTGGGGGGGGGGGAGTGGGGGGGGGAGTGTGGGGGGGGGGGGGGGGGAGTGTGGGGGGGGGGTGTGGGGGGGGGGAGTGTGGGGGGGGGGAGTGTGGGGGGGGGGGAGTGTGGGGGGGGGGGTGGGGGGGGGGGGTGTGGGGGGGGGAGTGTGGGGGGGGGTGGGGGGGGGGGTGTGGGGGGGGGGTGTGGGGGGGGGTGGGGGGGTGGGGGGGGAGTGTGGGGGGGTGTGGGGGGGTGTGGGGGGGTGTGGGGGGGGTGTGGGGGGTGTGGGGGGGGGTGGGGGGGGGGGAGTGTGGGGGGGTGTGGGGGGAGTGTGGGGGGGGGGGGGGAGTGTGGGGGGGAGGGGGGGGGGAGGGGGGTGAGGGGGGGGGAGGAGGGGGGGGAGGAGGGGGGGAGGAGGGGGGGAGGAGGGGGGGAGGGGGGGAGGAGGGGGGAGGAGGGGGGGAGGAGGGGGGGGAGGAGGGGGGGAGGGGGGGGGTGTGGGGGGTGGGGGGGGAGTGTGGGGGGAGTGTGGGGGGAGGAGGGGGGGAGGAGGGGGGGTGGTGGGGGGAGGAGGGGGGGAGGAGGGGGGGAGGAGGGGGGGGGAGGGGGGGGGAGGGGGGGAGGGGGGGGGGAGGAGGGGGGGAGGAGGGGGGGAGGGGGGGGGAGGAGGGGGGGAGGAGGGGGGAGGAGGGGGGGAGGAGGGGGGGGGAGGAGGGGGGGGGGGGGGGGGGAGGAGGGGGGGAGGAGGGGGGGAGGAGGGGGGGGGGAGGGGGGGAGGAGGGGGGGGGAGGAGGGGGGGGAGGAGGGGGGGGGGGGGGGGGGGAGGGGGGGGGGAGGAGGGGGGGGGGAGGAGGGGGGGGAGGAGGGGGGGTGTGTGTGTGGGGGGGGGGGTGTGAGGGGGGGGAGAGGGGAGGAGGGGGGGAGGGGGGGGAGTGTGTGTGGGGGGGGAGTGGAGGGGGGGAGAGGGGGGGAGGTGGGGGGGGGGAGGGGGGGGGGGAGGGGGGGGTGAGGGGGGGGGAGGGAGGGGGGGGGGGGGAGGGAGAGGGGGGGGAGAGGGGGGGGAGGGAGAGAGTGGGGGGGGGAGGGAGAGGGGGGGGAGAGGGGGGGGAGGGAGAGTGGGGGGGGGAGGAGAGTGGGGGGGGGGGGGAGAGTGGGGGGGGGGGGAGGAGAGTGGGGGGGGGGAGGAGAGTGGGGGGGGGGGGGGAAGGAGAGTGGGGGGGGGGAGGAGAGTGGAAAGAGGTGGAACATATCTATATATAGTTAGTAGCACCGATGCAGTCAACCTCAGTCAGCCCAAGACTGCAAGCAAAGCATTCAAGAAGGAACCAGACCATGACCCAAAACGAATGTGTGAGGTCACAGGGAGAAGGCAATAGAATGACACTTGATGAATTTGGAGTGCAAGGACACACACAGTCAGGTGAAAGGCTGAATGATCACAATGAGACAAACCTGTGATTGGTTAAAAGAAGGCACTAGAAACAATTCTAGGTTAATGCTGCGCTAGTAACCGTGTGACCATTTAGTTAGAGATACACTAATAATTAGACTCCAGGTTAGTTAATTTGTCTGCAGGTAACTTGCTATAAACCTCCACTCCCCATTCTGAAGCATGTTAGTGAATAAATAGTTCCATCAAGCCTAGCTATTTCTAAAAGGACATCTACAGACATGTATTTCATAATTAGAGACATTAATTAGAGGCTTTTTAAAAATAAATGCAGGTCAAAATCATCCAGAGGAAGCTTCTCTCAACATTTCCCTCCCCACCCTCAGAGTTAGTCCGTTAGTTAATTACTGAACTGGTAGTGTTAACATGGCTGGGATTGACAACTGAGAATAAACAGAGTGCAGATTAAATCCCCTGACACAGCACGAAACAGAAGCTGCCCAGCTGCATAAACCTACCCGAACCAAGATGCCAAACCCGATTCAGGTGCCACTCATAGCAACTCTACCTTAATTTATATAGCACCTTGAACACAGCTTTGTTTCGATTCATTCACCAGACGTTGTCCAGCCCTAACTGCCCTGAAAAGTTGAGAGTCACCCACACTACATGTGACGCTAGACCCACTGCAACGACAACAGTTTCCTTCCCTAAAGTGCTTTCGGGAACCAGATTTTTTTTTTTAAAACCACAAGTGACAACATGAGACTCGTAGTTCCAGTTTTTATTGAATTCAAATTCCACCATCCTCTGTGGCAGGATCTGAACCAATAATACCATTAGGCCATCACTGTCCCACACTAACACCTCACAGCAGCATTATGAAGCAAACAGTGCACACAACACAGCCACAGAAAGCACCATTAGAACTGGTTATCTGTTTCCGGGAGCCTTTTAAAAGGAGGGAAGACAGAGAAGAAATTCCGAAGCTTTGCACCAAAGCAGCCAATGGTGGAGCCTTTAAACTCAGGAGGTCAGAATTTGATGGGTGCACATATCTGAGAGGGTTGTGGGACTGAGATAGGAGGAGAGGCGAGGTGCATGAAGGGAACGGACATGAAAAAAGGATGGGAATTTTTGAAAGGAGGCCAGGAATCATTGTTGGTCAGTGAACTCTGGGTGAGTGGGAGTTGATGCAACTGAGGCCAGTGCAGACACCAGATTATCACGACACAGTGAGATTCACACGGCCCTCACAGAGATTTTGGTGCACTCTGAGTGGGGATGGGGAAAGAGATCCGTTTTCCCGTTACAACTGTATCACAGAGCCAAGTAAAGCCACTAGCCATAATCCCCTCGCTGCATTGGTGCGGGCCGCCCTCCCACGCTGTGGGACCGCCGTTCCGGGCGGCGCCATAGCAATGCAACTCTTCCCACTCACGATCTCTCGCTGCCGGTCGGAGGTTCAGCAAGAACCCACTCTTCACCATCACCGCCACCTCCCAACGACGCCGATAAAAGGGACAGAACCCACGGCACCAGCTGCAAAACGGTCGCCCAGTTCACCCGAGATTAACCTGTAATGTGCTGCATTTGAAAAGATCTTCCTAGAAACCCAAGCAGCAATATTGGATTTCAGGACGACTCAATCATTTACCTAAGGTTTCTAGTGGAAAAGCGGACAAAACCTGTCTTGTGCATTAATTTTCTTTTGAACATAAGACCCTACTGAAAAGACAAAAGCTCACTAATCTGTTCAGGAGGTAGTTCAGGGATGGAGGGAGAAAGCTGTTGGGAGCAGCACCTGCTGCAAACCCCACACACCCAGGTCTGCTGCTGAGAAACAGGAAAAACAACTAAAACAAAACGTGGGCAGCACAAAAACAAAGACAGCAATAAATGGAGGGAAAGCCACGCTCACTAATTTACCTGTCTCCGTGTCAAAAAAAAAAGCTGCTTATTCTAATGACAACTCAGGATCCGGCCTCCATGTTTAAATAACACCTCTATGAGGGCACAGACAGACACAATCCAAAACACACACATTCTGCAACCCCCCCCCCCCCCCCCCCCCCCCCCCCTTGCATTAACACATACCGCTTCTTATTCAATACAGCAATCCCCCAGCCCCCTCCGCACTCCTGATGAAACCCTGGGGTGGGGGGTGCATTATGCAATTTTTAAAAATTGACACATTTCAAACAAACAAAAAGATTTATTCATTTTTCACTTTTCACAGCCGCTCAAGGGCTGCATTTATGTACCTTTCAACAAAACGGGGGGGGGGGGAAGAAAGAGGTGGACACCCCACAAACAAATCTAGTGCAGACCAAAACCAAAATAATGTCGAGCCTCTGAAGACGGCTGCCAGATCAGACTGGGCCGACAAACAGGAAGAAGCAGATTCAAAAACTGCCTGATAAAGGCAGCTGCAGAGATGTCTGAGCCCACCAGCACAGTCTCTTTTGTTCAGGCTAACAGGGCTAAGGCGACAAAAAAAAAGATACCAGAGCTGCCCCAGGGTGTATCCAGGTTATCCCTCCCCTAGACGCCAGGAAGGCAGGATCGTGACAATACCTGCAGTTTCATTTTCCAGCAGCTCTGCATCTGCGTTCCCGGAGTCTCGAATATTTCCTCCCTTCGTTATCACATGTTTCCTTTTCGATGCTGGGGGGGTGGGATAGAGGGGTTTTTTTTTTAGGGGTGGGTGGTGAGAGATAAGCGGTGACCCAGACCGACTGCCCTACATTTTTCAGTGGCAAGCAGGAGCTGCCCGGGCTTGTTTCAGACGCTGCAGTGTCAAAGCGTTGTCATGATCAGCCCCCATGGTGCGCTCTCTTCCTCCAGCTGATTGCCAATGAAAGAGGCGAGAGTTATCAATTATTCAGGCCGCTCCCACCATTCCCCTCCCCTCTCCCTCCCTCTCTGATCTCACAAACCCCGCTGTTTCTCTGCAGCAGCTGAGACAGAGAGAGAGAACAAAAAAAAACATATTTCCTGTCCTTCAAACAGAGGAAACTCTGCTGCTGGCCAGAACGTTCCAGTTCCTCCCTCTCTGCAGATTTTAACCCTGTCCAGAAGTTGCCAACACTCTTGCAGCACCGGCCCGGAGTCTCCAGGAATGGGTCGTTTCCTTTCTAAGGGTGGAGAAGCCCATTTGAGACTGCCCCCCCCCCCCCCCCAGTCATTGAGCAGCACGGGGGAAAAAAAAGCCCTTCGGCCCATCGCGTCTGTGCCAGTCACTGGCTAGTCTGATCCCATCTTCCAGCATTGGTCCCTGCCCTTGGCATTCAGTACAGTCAATGGCAGACCAACCCCATCCCCTGTTCCTGCTTTCTCCCCATACAATCAGCAGGGGCAAGTGGGAGGGTGAATAAGTCCAATGTCTTTTTCTTAGGGTGGGGGAGTCCAGAACTAGAGAGCATAGGTTAGGGTGAGAGGGGGAAAAGATCTAAAATGGACCTGAAGAAGAGAGGTGGTGTGTGTGCGGAATGAGCTGCCAGAGGATGTGGTGGAGGCTGGTACAATTAAAAGGCATCTAGATTGGTATATGAATAGGATGTTTAGAGGGATATGGGCCAAGCGCTGACAAATGGGACGAGATTAATTTAGGATAGCTAGTCGGCATGGACGAGTTGTTAGACTGAAGGGTCTGTTCCGTGCTGTACATCTCTATGACTTTGATCCGTTTAGAACGACAGGACATTGTTGCAAACAGCAATCCCCGCAAAAGCAAAATCAGAAAGGCTGTTTAAATTCCCTTTCTCTTTTTTCTGTCCAATGCTATGAAATTATCATTTCTGAAACGTAATAAGGCTGGTAACCAAGTATTAGCCAATCCTTTGCTTTCTGATTGGGGACTGTCACAGTGATGGACATGTCGGGTGACCAATGGCTGGAGGGGTGGATTTGATCGCATCTCCAGGGATACATCCAGCCAGAGGTGTTAAGTCTGCTCCCCGTGGAGATGGGTTCCTTACTGTCCACAGTATCCCGTGTTTTCCCCCCCCCCCCCCCCCCCACCCCCCCCCCCCCCCCCCCCCCCCCCCCCCCCCCCCCCCCACCCCCCCCCCCCCCCCCCCCACCCCCCCCCCACCCCCCCCCCCCCCCCCCCCCCCCCCCCCCCCCCCCCCCCCCCCCCCCCCCCCCCCCCCCCCCCCCCCCCCCCCCCCCCACCCCCCCCCCCCCCCCCCCCCCCCCCCCCCCCCCCCCCCCCCCCCCCCCCCACCCCCCCCCCCCCCCCCCCCCCCCCCCCCCCCCCCCCCCCCCCCCCCCCCCCCCCCCCCCCCCCCCCCCCCCCCCCCCACTTCCCGCAGCAAGAGATTCACTTGATAAACACCAACTCGTAATTCAATCATCACTGACAATGGCCAGTGCCTAGTTATCCTCAAACTGAGCAGTTTACCTGCAAGGTTGGAGTACAACACATTGCCATTGATTTCCTTTCCTAAAGGGCATGTTGGGAACAAGATGAGTTTTTAACAAAAAGAAGATACTTCTGTGCTGTCAGTTCCTGGAACTGTCTTTTAATTTGAAACATTTTGATTGAATTAATTTAAACCCCAGCCAACTGCCATGGTGGGATTTGAATCTGTGTTCTGACAATTTTAAACTCGATCCCCGGATTACTACAGTCAGTGCTGTTCCCACTACACCACATTCTCCCCAGAATCATAACAGAGACTTGTAAACTTTTCACTGTGAGTACATGTGACAATAAACCAAATTCATTCATTTATCCTTACTGATGTGAGGAGTAGTGACCTGGAAAATGGGAGGGTGGATGTTGTCTCCAATGGCTGGTATATGCTTTTCCAGGTTGCACAAGGAATCCTTGGGTCTCCTTTCATAGAACCCCTACAGTGTGGACCAATACGTCCACACTGACCCTCCACAGAGTAACCCACCCAGACCCATTCCCCTCCCCTATTACTCTAGATTTACCCCGACTAATGCACTTAACCTACACATCCTTTTAGATTAGATTAGATTACTTACAGTGTGGAAACAGGCCCTTCGGCCCAACAAGTCCATACCGCCCTCTGAAGCGCAACCCACCCATACCCCTACATCTACCCCTTACCTAACACTACGGGCAATTTAGCATGGCCAATTCACCTGACCTGCACATCTTTGGACTGTGGGAGGAAACCGGAGCACCCGGAGGGAACCCACGCAGACATGGGGAGAACGTGCAAACTCCACACAGTCAGTCGCCTGAGGCGGGAATTGAACCCAGGTCTCTGGCGCTGTGAGGCAGCAGTGCTAACCACTGTGCCACCGTCCCTGAACACTCTGGGCAATTTGGCATCACCAATTTACCTAACTTGAACAACTTTGGATCATGGGAGGAAACCAGAACACACAGACATGGGGAGACCGTACAAACTCCACACAGACAGTTGCCCAAGGCTGGATTTGAACCTAGGTCTTGGTGCTATGAGGCAGCAGCGCTAACCACTGAGCTACTGTGTCTCCCACACTAACTTCCCAAATGCCTCCCTTCCCAGCTGACCTGCCTGATGGACAGCAGGACAAAGCATCGACTCAGTTTGACAGCCAGAACCGATTGTGGATTAAACCCAGGGTTTACAATGGCACAGGCTCCTTACTCAGTGATAACAAACCAGCATTCAGGCTTTAGTAAGACAGCTGCAGCTCAGGATGCATCAGGAGCTAGATCAATGAAACAGGCAGCTAGATCAATGAAACAGGCAGCTAGATCAATGAAACAACAGTGTGGATTGACATTTTATAACTTTCAGAAAGGCGCTAGTGAAATGCAGAGCATTATCTCCATCCTTTGCAGACAGTCTAAGGTGAGGGGAAAAGATTAAAAAAGACCCGAGGAGTAACATTTTCATACAGAGAGTGTTGCATGAGGAAGTGGTGGAGGCTGGTACAATTACAACATTTAAAAGGCATCTGAAAGGGTAAATCAAAAGGAAGGGTTGAGAGAGATATGGGCCAAATGTGGGCAAATGGACTAGAGTAGTTTAGGAAAGCTGTTGGACATGGACGAGTTGGGCCAAAGGGTCTGTTTCTGTACTGAGTGACTCTCGGAGAGAAAGGTTTACATATTTTGAATAGTAGGGCAATGTGGCTGTTCAGAACAAGCAACAAAATTGGGGGGATGGTGGTGTAATGATAATGTCACTGGGCCAGCAATCCAGAGGGCCCAAGTTCTATGGCCGCGGTTCAAATGTAAATTAATTTAATAAATCAGGAATGTCAAACTAATCTCTGTAATGGTGACCACAAGTACAATGTTGATTGACATAAAAATCCAGTAGCTCATGATCCAGTCTGGCCAGCTTCTGACTCCAGATCTACAGCAATGTGCCCCTGGAATGGCCTGCACTCATAGAGTCATAGAGATGTACAGCTTGGAAGCAGACCCTACAGTCCAACTTGTCCATGCCGACCAGATATCCGAAATGAATCTAGCCGCTTTTGCCAGCATTTGGCCCACATCCCTCAAAACCTTTCCTATTCAAATACCCAATCACATGCCTTTTAAATAATTATAGCCGCCTCAACAGCAATTAGGAATGGCTATTAAATGCTGGCTGCTATCTCTTCATTTGCGAGATGTGAGTGTCACTAGTTGGACAGCATTTATTGCCAATCCACTATTGCCCTGAGGTGCTGAGCTGCCCTCTTGCATTGCTGTGGTCCATGAGATGCTATGAGGAAGGGGTTCCAGGATTTTGACCCAACAACAATGAGGGACCGGTGATATATTTCCAAGTCAGGCTAGTGAGTTTCTTGGAGGGCAGAACACAGCTGGTGATGTTGGCAGACACTTGCTGCCCATGTCCTTTGAGGTAGTGGAGGTTATGAGTTTGGAAGGTGCTGTTGAATGAGCCTGGGTGAGTTAATGCAATGTACCTTGTGGAGGGTACACACAGCTGCTACTGAGCATCAATAGCAGAGGGAGTATTGATGTTAGATAAGGTGCTAATCAAACAGGCCGCTTTGTCCTGGATCTTCAGGTTCTTCAGCGTATGAAAATGGAGGGTATTCCATCATAGAAATGTAGAGGATAGAACCAGGAGTAGGCCATTCGACCCCTCGGGGGTCATGGCTGATTATTGAGCTCAATCTCCTCACCCCCCAGCCCCATATCCCACAATCCCATTAGCCACAAGTGCTATACCTACCTCCCTCTTGAAAACACATGATGTTTTGGGCTCAACCACAGACTCACCACTCCCTGGGTGAAGTGCCGGAAAAGCACAGCCGTTCAGGCAACATCCGAGGAGCAGGAGAGTCGACGTTCCGGGCAAAAGTCTCTCTGCTTCTGTCTTCTTCATTACTGAAAGTGCTGGAGATGCTCAGCAGGTCTGCCATGGTGTCACAGTGGTTAGCACTGCTGCCTCACAGTGTCAGAGACCCAGGTTCAAATTCCCACCTCAGGCGATTGACTGTGTGGAGTCCTCCCCGTGTCTGTGTGGGTTTCCTCCGGGTGCTCCGGTTTCCTCCCACAGTCCAAAAATGTGCATGTTAGGTGAATTGGCCATGCTAAATTGCCCGTAGTGTTAGGAGTAGGGGAATGAGTCTGGGTGGGTGCACTTTGGTGGGTCTGTGTGGACTTCTTGGGCTGAACAGCCTGTTTCCACACTGTAAGTAATCTAATCTAATTCCTCATGAAGGGGTTTTGCAGGAAATCTCGACTCTCCTGCTCCTCGGATGCTGCCTGACCTGCTGTGCTTTTCCAGCAACACGCTCTTAACTCTAATCTCCAGCATCTTTCTCCTACTTTCTGAGTGAAGACATTTCTTCCCATCTAAAAGGTTTATCCCTTCTCCTTAGACTATGATCCCTGGTTCTGGATTCTCGTACCATCGGGAGCATCCTTCCTGAATCTAACCTGTCTGGACTTGTTCCAATTTTATAGGATTCTATGAGATTCCCCCCCCCCATTGTTCTGAACTCCCGTGAATATACTCCTAACTGACTCAACCTCTCCTCATACATCAGTCCCAGTATCCCAGGAATCGATGTGGTAAACCTCTGCTGTACTCCCTCTACAGTAAAAATATCCTCAGTTTAGAAGATCAACACTGCACATAATCCTCCAGCAGTGGTCTCACCAAAACCCTGTACTATTGCAGCAAGACATCCCTGCTCCTGGTACTCAAATCCTCTCACTATGAAGGACAACATAGAGCATGCCTTCTTCACTGCTTGCTGCACCCACACACTCACTTTCAGGTGACTGGTGCAGGAGGACACATTGAACATGCCCCTTCCTCAATTTACAGCCATTCAAATAATAATCTGTCTTGCTATTTTTGCACCATAAGTGGATCTTTAGCCACCATTACATTGTGTTTGCCCACTCACTCACCCAGTCCACATCACATTGCAACATCTCTGCATCCTCCTTTATCCTTCCACACAGTTTCATGTCATCTGTAAATCTTCATTTCGTTCCCTCGTCTAAATCATATTGGGAATAGTTGGGATCCTAGGACCAATCCTTGCAGTGCCTCATTATTCACTACCTGGTATTCAGAAAAAGACCCATTTATTCCTACATTTTGTTTTCTATCTGCTAATTAATTCTCTACCCATCTCAACACGCAACCTCCAATCTGATGTGCGTTAACTTTACACATTAATCTCTCAGGTGGGAACGTTTACCTTTATTCCTTTATTTTTGCACTTAATATTAGGAAAGACTGTAATGTTTGCCTTTAAATTTATTTTTCTACTTCTACAAAGGAGAACTATAATGCTTCACTTTTAATGTTATTTCTCTATGTTGCTACACATACCTAAGTTTTGTACCTAGCTACCTCATACCTAAGATAGCACAGTGTGTGGTGACAGTGTACACTATTCACTTTACCCTTGCACTGTGCTTCTGTACTTGAGTACATGACAATAATCGTAAATCTTGTCAAAAGCCTTTTGAAAGTCCAAATAAACCACACCCACTGGCTCCTCCAATCAACTCTACTAGTTACAATCTCGAAGAACTCAAATACATGTGTCAATTTTGATTTTCCTTTTGTAAATCCTTTCTGACAGTATTTGATTCTATTGTTTTCTAAGTGCTTGATCATAAAATCCTTGATAATGGAGTCTAGCCTCTTCCCCACTACTGACATCAGACTCATTGGTCTAAAATTCCCTGTTTTCTCTCTAACTTCTTTTTAACTAGTGCGGCTACGTTAGCTACCCTACGATCTGTGGGAACTGTTCCAGAGTCGAGAGAATCTTAGAAAATGACCACCAATGCATCCACTATTCTTGGTCAACTTCCTTAAGTACTCTGGGATGTAAATTATCAGGCCCTGGAGATTTATCGGCCTTCAATCCCATCAGTTTCTCTAACACAATTTCTCTGCGAATACGGATTTGCTTCAGTTCCTCCCACTCTCTAAGTCCTGTGTCCTCCAACATTTCCGTAATATCCTCCTTTTTGAAAACAGAAGTGAAGTTTGTATTTAATTTGTCAGCCATTTCTTTGTGTCCACAATATAACTTCCCCCATTTCTGCCTGAAATGGTTTGTCTGAATAAGTGACCTGGGTTCAATTCCAGCCTCGGGCAACTGTCTGTGTGGTGTTTGCACATTCTCCCCATGTCTGTGGGGCTTCCTCTAGGTTCCTCGCACAGTCCAAAGATACGCTGATTAGGTGAATTGGCCATGCTGAATTTCCCATGGTGTTCAGGGATGTGTAGGTTTGGTGCATTAGTCAGGGGTAAACGTAGAGGAATGGGTTTGGGTGGGATACTGTTAGGAGGGTTGGTGTGGACTTGATGGGCTGAAGGGCCTGTTTCCACACTGTAGAGATTCTATGATGATTCTAAGTAGAAGCTGTTGCTATTTCCAATCATAGCTAGACTTGCCCAATCTGAATTGGGGTGGGGGAGAGAGTAGGATATTGGTAAGACCTTTGTGATAACAATCCAGAGGCCCAGGTAATTACTCTGGGGGGGCATGGGTTCAAATCCCACCAGAGCAGTTGGTGATGTTTAAATTCAACCAATAAAATCCAGAACAAAAAGCAACAAATGGCTACCATAACTACTAATATCAATTTTTGCAAAAACCCACCTGGTTCACTAAAATCCTTCAGGGAAGGAAACGTGCCATCCTTATCTGGTCAGGCCTACATGTGAATCCAGCCCCACAGCAATGTGGCTGATTCCTAGTTGCCCTCTGAAATGGCGACGCCAGCCAGTCAGCTGGAGGTGGGTTGGGAGACTGACCTTGCAGGCGATGTCCACATCCCATGAAAGTGTATGTCTGAAATAATTCCACAGAGGTCGGTATCTGTCACCAAGTCACCCTCTATTTACACATCAACAGCCCTCAACTTTCTTACTGCCCCATTCAAAGTCAAGTGTTGTTACCCGGTTACTGCCCACGACAACGGTTGTTGGTTCAGCTCAAGTAGGAAAAGAGTCAAGTCCGTATCCACAAACAATTGACTTTATTGCTCAGTTAGAACAGACATACAATTCACAGCGTTTGGTTATGAAAGGGATAAAAGCAGGCAGGCAACTCATTCAAAACTAAACTCTATGCACATGCCAACCAAGTTTCTCAGACATTCCCTGAACAGCCGCAGAAAATAAAGGCTATTTCCAGGAAAGAGGAGCTCACTCTGACCAGGCCGTTCCCCAGCTTCTCCGTGTAATCTCCTCATTTCCAAACCTAGGGTTCTCCACTTCGGAGAAGGTTAACCTCCGGGGTTTTCACAGCTGGCACGTCAGAAATCTTTCACTTTCATCCTTTTCCCTTATCTTCCTGAATAGTGGTGTCTTGCTCTCATTGGTTCTGGTTCATCTAGCGAGCCCGTGTCTTTTCATTGTCGACTCCGACCCAAGGACACTGCTCATTACCTCATTACTCTTCCACCAAGTAAGGATTTACACCTTGTGCCATTTCCCTGAGCCATCCCTGGTGGAATTGGTTCCAGCCCAGCACAAGGCAGTGGCTGGGGCACGGGTGACTCGAGTGCACACTCTGCTGCTTTAATGTATGAGCAACCCCTGGCCGAAGTATCCCTGACACTGACCCTTTTTATATGTCAAGTGAAAGTGAGGACTTCAGATGCTGGAGATCAGAGTCAAGATTAGAGTGGTGCTGGAAAAGCACAGCAGGTCAGGCAGCATCCGAGGAGCTGGAAAATCGACATTTCAGGCAGGAGCCCTTCACCCATTCCTGATGAAGAGCTCCTGCTCGGAATGTCAATTTTCCTGCTCCTCGGATGCTGCCTGATCTGCTGTGCTTTTCCAGCACCATTCTCATCTTGACTTTTTATATGTCAGCCAGGGTTCCCTGATTGGAACGAATTAACAATCCCCAATCAGTGAACTCACATTTTATGAGGCCCAGCTAGCTGACCTCATTACAATCACTAGAATACCCTTATGTGGGCATATAGTTCTGTAAAGTGGCTATGTTTAACAGAGGTATCCCTGGGTCATTTATCTTATTCTGCTTGGAGGAGAGAGAAAGAGACAGAGGAGCAGTGAGTCCTGAATCCATCCGATTATACGTGGCAAGGCCCGCACATTACCGCCCTGATTTTAAAGCAAGGAGCAATGGACCATAGGGTTCCTCAGCCCTAGCTCGATACAGTTGAGTGATCAAGCTCTGATGGATAACCGAGCAGTGAGTTATAGTGCATCAGATGTCCTCTAATTTCATTCTCCTTGCTCGAATTCTATTGGGTATAGAATCTGCAGCTAACCAGGGAAATGGCAGACTAATAACGCTAGCTTTCTGCAGGATGCACAATACAAGTTAATAATCCTGTTCATGTATTGACAGGTTGAATCTAATCGACTTAAAGCAGGCATTACATATAGATGAACATCTGAAATAATTTGCTGATTAAAATTTGACATAGAGTGAATATTTCTTACTGTATCCAATTAATATGGAGGACCCACTATAACATAGACAGGTGGCATATGGATCAGATTAATGCCAACAGCATGGTGGAGGGGGGGGGTGTTGTTCTCCATCCAGCTGAGGCAGATTCAGGGCTTCTCTTAAAATAAATTGCAGGTGCTGAAAATCAGAATCAAAATCGTAAATTGCTGGAAAAACTCAGCAGGTCAAGCAACATCTGTGGAGAGAAAGCAGAGTTAACGTTTCGGGTCCCGTGACTCTTCTTCATAATTCAAAGTAGGGTCTAGTTCTGAAGAAGGGTCACTGGACCCAAAATGTAAACTCGGATTTCTCTCCACATTTGGTGAGTTTTTCCAGCAATGCAAGACTTTGTTCAGGGTCTCTCACCCCAAACCCAGAGCTTAGCACTGCTGTCTCACAACACCGAAGGTTTGACTCCAGCCTTGGGTGATGGTTTGTGTGGAGTTTGTACGTTCTCCCCACGTCTGGGGGGGGGGGGGGGGAATGTCCTGTGGGTGATCTGGTTTCCCCCTACAGTCCGAAGATTTGCAGGTTAGGTGGATTAGCCATGGGAAATGTGGAGACATAGAGTCGGGGTGGGTTTGGGTGGGGTGCTCTTCAGAGAGCCAATGCAAATTCAATGGGCCAAATGGCCTCTTTCCACACTATAGGGGTTCTAACATTATCTGTATTTTTTCTTAAATGGTTCAGTGTATAACAACCTTCCATCAGAGTGAAGACTGAAAGAGGAGTATAATAATTGTATCAATAGATAAAATTAGATTTGTGTCAATTTTGCAACTTTCAAAATTAATATTTATGTAGCATTTATATTTTTATGCATTTTCTTTAATTTATTGTTAACAAGCTAATTGAAGATTTGACTGCTTCAAATGCGATGCCTGTTCTGTTTGGATTAGCCCTTACTGATAATCTGAATACTTTGCTGCTTCTTTTTGTTGGTTCTTGCTGAGCTGGAAAGTGCCTGTACTTTATCACAGAGAGTAAAAGATGAAGGCTAATGTATCGGCCGAATGAACCTGATATGGAGCATCACGCTACCTCCTGGGTGGAAGTAGGAGCCTATGAACAAAAATAATCTAAAGAGAGGGCTTGTAGCAAAACCACCAAATTGCTACAGTCAGGAGGTAATTCAGCCCATTGCTTCTCTTCAAATGAGCGTCTTTGTAAGCTGCTTAAGTTCCTGCTTTATTTTCCCATGCACTTGCATGTTATTTCTGTTTAAATAATTATCCAACGCCCTTTCAAATGCCTCAATTGAACCACATCTCCAGGGAGTGCATTCCATACCCTAAGTACTGCTGTATGATTTTTTTTTCCCTCTCTATTACAGTTCCTTGTCTTGTAAATCACTTTAAATCCATTCCCTCTTGTTCTTGTTCCTTTCATGAGTTGGAGCATCTTCTCCCTATCTACTCTACCCAGTCAATTCATGATATTGAAAACCTCGGTCAAGTCTCCTCTCAGTCTTCTTCACTTCAAGAAGAACAGTCCCAACTTTTTCAATCTATCCTCATCACCGAAGTTTCCTATTCCTGGAGCCATTAGAGTCAGAGGGTCATTAAAGTCATGCAGAAGCCGACCCTTAGGTCCAACCAATCCATGCTGACCATAATCCCAGACTATACTAGTCCCATCTGTCTGCATTTGGCCCATATCCCTAGAAACATTTCTTATTCATGTGCTTATCCAAAGGTCTTTTAAGTGTTGTAACTGTACCTGCATCCACCACTTCCTCAGGAAGTTCATTCCCCACACGAACCACTCTCTGTGTAAAAGGATTTCCCCTCATGTATTTTTTAAATCTTTCTCCTCTCACCTTAAAAATATGCCCCCCTACCCTTGGGAAAGACAGCTCCCTTTTACCTTACCCATACCCCGCGTTTTTATAAACCTCTATGAGGTCACCTTTCAACCTCCTACGCTCCAGTGAAAAATGTCCCAGCCTATCTGGCTTCTCCTTATAATTCAAACCCTGTTCTTGTAAATCATTTCTGCAATTATTCCGACACGCCACATCCTCCCTGTAATGCGACTCCCTCAGTTGTACACAATACTCCAGCTAAGGTATAACAAGTATGTTGGCCCGGATTCAGGTATCGCCTGCTCCAGCATTGTGTAACAACATTTCTGAAGAGGTTGATTAAAAAATATCTACAGGTTCAACATCAGTTCTTTGCTCTTGTACTTTATACACATATTAATAAAGCTGAGAACACTGAATACTTTATTAACTGTTCTCTCTGCCTGTCCTGCCACTTACAATGATCTGTACACATGTACACCCAGCTCCCTCTGCTCCTGCACCCCTTCAGAATTGTACATATTATTTCATGTTGTCTTTCATGTTTAATCTACCAAACGTACTGTAAGGATCTTCAGGTTAGGCAGGTGTAGATAGCAAGCCTGTGGTAAATATTCCAAGCGAAGCCAAAGAGTATCTCTAGTGAGGCAGTGTGTGAGGATGTAGTGGGTAAGTAAAAACATTCCTTTCAGTAGATGGGATGCAAGGATGAGGAGAATGTTAGTGAAGGAGAAGCTAAGAAAAGGGGAAAAGATATAGGGCACGGTGGTTCAGTGGTTAGCACTGCTGCCTCACAGCACTAGGGTCCCAGGTTCAATTCCAGCCTTGAGCAACTGTCTGTGTGGAGTTTGCACATTTTCCCCGTGTCTGCGTGGGTTTCCTCCGGGTGCTCCGGTTTCCTCCCGCAGTCCGTGCTAAGTTGCCCTTTGTGTTAGGTGCATCAGTCAGAGGGAAATGGGTCTGGGTGGGTTACTCTTCGGAGGGTCGGTGTGGACTGGTTGGGCCGAATGGCCTGTTTCCACACTGTAGGGAATCTAATCTAAAAAAAGTGTCTTGGTTGTGCTGTATATATAGAACTTGTGATCCCACACAATGCTTTGGAAAGCTGTGCCTTCCTCACCCTTTAATGTCTGAGCAGAGCTCCTGAAGGGAGACTGCCAACTGAGAGATTGCATGTTATGATCAAATGCATCCTTCTGTAATTTGTCCGTGTGAAACGCATTGGATGGTCATGGAGCCCTCCAACAAAATTGATCACAGCTCACATCAGAGCTCCATTCTACCCTCGCTGTTGACAGGCACTTGATCAGCTGATCAGTCCAGACCTATCACCTCATTGCTAATGAGAAGAGCCACTGATAAGCATCCTGCCAAATGCCCCTCTCCCTCCCTCAGTGGCTAACCTGTGCTGTTTCAATCTCATTTCTACACTGCCAGGCTATTCTGATTTTACTTAAACTGTCTTTGGGAACTGGGTTGGCAGTTTGGCAATTTTGTTTGTGGATTCTTTCCACATTTCTCTTAAACAGGAAATATGTGGCATATCCGTATCCAGGGAGATGAATCATGCTTGTCATGGATTTCTTCATTGGCTCTCCTTTACCAAACTTAAGAGTGGTAATAGGTGACACAGATGAGATTACATTCTCTACAGTATAGAAAAGTTCATTGGGCCCAACAAGTCCACACCAACCCTCCATAGAGTAACCCACCCAGTCCCATCCCCCTACCTTATATTGTATCCCTGACTAATACATCTAACACAATGGTGACCAATTCACCTGACCTGCACATTAGATTAGATTAGATTAGATTAGATTAGATTACTGACAGTGTGGAAACAGGCCCTTCGGCCCAACAAGTCCACACCGCCCCGCCGAAGCGTAACCCACCCATACCCCTACATCTATATCTACCCCTTACCTAACACTACGGACAATTTAGCATGGCCAATTCACCTGACCTGCACATCTTTGGAGTGTGGGAGGAAACCGGAGCACCCGGAGGAAACCCACGCAGACACGGGGAGAACGTGCAAACTCCACACAGTCAGTTGCCTGAGGCGGGAATTGAACCCGGGTCTCTGGCGCTGTGAGGCAGCAGTGCTAACCACTGTGCCACCGTGCCGCCCACTAAATAAACAGACTGACAACCAACACAGTAATGACACATGACAATCCAAAGGACTGAAGTCCCTGTTTTAGATTAGATTAGATTACTTAGTGTGGAAACAGGCCCTTCGGCCCAACAAGTCCACACTGCCCCGCCGAAGCGTAACCCACCCATACCCCTACATCTACATCTACCCCTTACCTAACACTACGGGCAATTTAGCATGGCCAATTCACCTGGCCTGCACATCTTTGGAGTGTGGGAGGAAACCGGAGCACCCGGAGGAAACCCACGCAGACACAGGGAGAACGTGCAAACTCCACACAGTCAGTCGCCTGAGGCGGGAATTGAACCCGGGTCTCTGGCGCTGTGAGGCAGCAGTGCTAACCACTGTGCCACCGTGCCGCCCAAATCTTTGGATTGTGGGAGGAAACCCACACAGACACAGGGAGAATGTGCAAACTCCAAAGAGACAGTCACCCAAGGTGAGAATCGGACGCATGTCCCTGGTGCTGTGAGGCAGCAGTGCTAACCACTGAGCCCCCGTGCCACCTACGATGGGGAGATGGTAGCCATGGGATATTATCACTAGACTGTTAATCCAGAGATCCAAGTAATGTTCTGGGCACCTGGGTTCAAATCCTGCCACAGAGTTTGAATTCAATAAAACATCTGGAATTAAGAATCTAATGGTGTTAGGGGAAAACCCATCTAGTTCACACATGATCTTTAGGGGAAGGAAACTGCCATCCTTACCTGGTTTTATATCCACGTGACTTCAGACCCACAGTAATGTAGTTCACTCTTAACTGCTGGCAATGATAACTGGGCAATCAATGCTGATCGAGTCAGTGATGACATCATCCTGCGAATTAATGAATGACAACGAAAAACAAACTTCTGACAGTGTAGACACGGAAAGGAGTTACCCTTTAACTGGAGGTCAAGGAATTTCTTTGAAATTTTCTTCTCCCTGAGTTTATGGAGGCTCAGTTATTGAATATATTCAGGACAGAGATCAATAGATTTCTCGATACCAAAGATATCAAGAGATATGGGGTTAGTGCGGTAAATTGTGCTGAGTTGGAAGGTCAGAAGTGGTTTAGTCAAGGGACAGAATAGCCCATTCCTGTTATTATTTCCTATGTTCCTAACACCTTAACTGAGAAGCTCTCAATATATTGGAGAGACAATTGTATCAAATGGTTACATATGCAAAATCAGCTGGGTCAGATCTCTCCTCAGAAGTCAGAAAGACTCACCAACACCTTCCCAGGAAAATAGGAATTGTCAACGTTTACCAGCCACATCCAAAACAATTCATTTTTGTAAATAGTATAATATCTTAAAAATACCATTAGTTCAGGGCTGGTATAGTTCAGACAAAAGATGGAAGACAAAAATGTGGCAATGCTAAGCCAGAATTTGATCACGTGAGAAATGTTTTGACCACCTCTATTGGGTATGCTCTTACACAGTAAGAGAGACTTGACCCAGATATTGAGACATCAGCCTTGCACCATCAGAGGGTTTCCAGGGGAATGCTGGTTAGCCTTGACTTGCATCCACATGGATTTAGAAAAATGAGAGCTGATCTTATTGAGGCATTTAAAATCCCGAGGGACTTGAGAGCCGGACGGTGAAAGGATGTTTCCCATTGTAGGAAAGACTAGACCTAGGGGTACAATTTAAAATAAAGTAATCTTATTAAGACACAGAGGAGGAGGAAAATTTAGGGTTTCTAACTTTCCAGAGTTATTGGAACTTTCTTCCAAAGAAAGGTCTGGAGACAGTATCACTGAACATATTTAAGATCGCGTTGGATAGATTCTTAACAAGCAAGAGGATGAAAGGTTATTGAGAATAGTCAGGAATTTGAAATAATCAGATCAGCCATGAGGTCATTGGATGCTGGAGTAGGCCTGAGGGCTGAGTGGCCCACTTAAACTCCTAATTTGTAAGATACAATCTTGTTTTGAATTACATTGTTATTCATTCATCATCAAGCAATTGAAAAGAGCCCCATTAATCTAATGTAAAGCCAGCATTATCTGTGAGGAAGTGGTAGTGTAGTGATAATGGTTTGTTTGATTAAATACAGGCACTTAGACAGCAATGGGTTGCACAGATGTGGTGCTGTAATGGTATGGTCATTTCAACAGTAGTCTGGGATACCAAGCTGGGGACATGGGTTCACATCGTTCCGTATCACCTGTCCTTCATGGAGAAATTTATGAGGGAAAACACCTTTGACCACAAGTCCATCAGGAAGTGGTCAGCACGTAGTGTCCTTGAGACCCTTCGGGAAAAGGAGAGGGCGGATCCTGTCGAGCGGTTCCCTGAGCAGACTGTCAAAGCCATTTGGCAGAATGCCTCATCGCCAGAACTTTCCAACAAGCACCAAGACGTGGCTTGGCTGGTGGTGAGAAGGGCTCTGCCTGTGAGATCCTTTATGCACGCCCGGACTCTCTGCCGCACCGCACGCTGCCCTCGAAGTGGCTGCGGGGGGGACGAGACTGTCACACACCTCCTTCTGGAATGTGCCTATGCAGAGGAAGTCTGGAGAGGAATGCAGTGGTGCTTGTCGAGGTTCGTCCCGAGCAGCGCCGTGACGCGGGACTCCGTGCTTTACGGCCTGTTCCCCGGGACTCACACCGAGACGAACATTAACTGCGCCTGGAGGATCATCAACTCAGTGAAGGACGCTCTCTGGGCGGTCCGAAACCTGTTGATCTTCCAGCTGAAGGAGTTGACCCCGACCGAGTGTTGCAGACTGGCACATTCCAAGGTCCAAGACTACGTGTTGAGGGACGCGCTGAAGCTTGGGGCAGCTGCCGCCAAGGCGCGGTGGGGAAAGACCACCGTGTAAGATCGGCCTGCCGAAAGAAGAACAGGGGGCCCATACAGACGTTTTTTTTTGGGCTCTGCTGATGCCTCAGCCAAATATATGTATATATACAAGATTGAAAAATGCACAGGATTGTAAAGGACAAGGATAAAGTCGAATCTGTGTTTGTAAGTATGGACATATGTATGGCATGATCCAATGTACAGACCATCAAATCATTTATGAATAAAGTATATTTTTGAAATAAAAAAAAATCTCCTGTGACAAGTCAAACAATTTTAACAAAGCACAGAACTGCGGATACTGAAACAAAAACAGCAATTGTTGGAGAAACTCAGCAGGCCTGACAACATACAGTCAAACAACAGGGAAACAGACTTTTCGGTCCAATTCATCCATGCCAACCAGATTTCCCAAACTAAACCAATCCCATTTGCCTGCGTTTGGCCCATATCCATCTTAATCTTTCCTGTCCACGTACCTGTCTGAATGTCTTTTAAATTTTGTTCTTGCCTCTACCACTTCCTCTGGTAGCTTGTTCCACACCATCCTCTTGTGAAAAACATTGCCTCTCGGGTCCCTTTCATGTCTTTCTCCTCTTTCCTTAATCCCATGCCCTCTGGTCTTGGACTCCCTTACTCTGAGGAAAAGGCCTTGGCAATTCACTTTATTGATGTCCCCTCATGATTTTATAGCCCTCTGTAGCATCACTGCTCAGTGCTCAAGTCTCTAGAGAACCCAAGTCCCGGCTTATCCAGCCTCTCCTTAACACTCAAACCGTCCGGTCTCTGTAACACCCCTGTAAATCTTTTCTGCACCTTTTCCAATTTAATAATATCCTTCCTAAAGCAGGGCAACCGGAACACTATGCAATACTCCAAAGGTGGCCTTGCCAATGTTCTGTACAGCTGCAACACCTCCTACCCTCAATGTTCTGACCAGTGACGGCAAATGTTCCAAGTGCTTTCTTTACCACCCTGTCTACTTTCAAGGAACTGCATACCTGAACTTCTCCAGGGCCCTGCCATTAACTGTGTCAGTCCTGCCATGATTTTACCAAAATGCAACACTTCACATTGGTCTGAATTAAAGTCCATTTTCCACTCCCTGGCCCAGTGCCAGACAGATATGTGGTAAACTCATACAGGAGAATACTGGAGATTTTTTTCCTCGTGATGTGCTGGCTAGGGCAGAATTTATTGCCCATGCTTCAGTGCCTTGAGAGGTTAGTGGCGGAAATCCAGGAATCGGGACTGTTGTGGTGAAATGGAAACTCTAGTTGTCAGAGAGACTGTGGGTTCATTTCCGTCTCCAGAGACATGTACATTTAATCTGATTAGTGCAGTGCTGGAGCAACGACTGTTCAATCAGGTGAGGCAGAAGATGCACAGCAACAATTCAACCAGGCTCCCTCAGCAGCACCTTCTGAACCCACAATCTCTACTTCCAGGAGGACAAGGGGCAGCAGATCCATGGGAACACCGCCCGTTGAAAGTTCCCCTCCAAGACACTCAAGGACTACAGCGGTTGAAGAAGGCAACTCCCCACTATCTCCCTCAGGGCAATTAATGGACATTATCTGCTACCCTGGCCTGTGATGACCACATCCCATGAACTAGTTAGAAAAGGAGGAGGTAGTGACAGCACAATCAGCAGGGTGTCTTTCTGACGAGACTTTAAACCAGTCTTCCCCCTTCAGGTCAGTCTAAAAAAAAATCATAGTATTGTCTGAGCAGAAAAGCTCTCCCCTGCTCTTCGGTTAACATTTATTCCTTGATCAACATTAAAAAGAAACGATCTAGCCGTTATCTTGGCATCATTTGCGGGATCTTCCTGTGCCAAAAAAATGAATACCAGTTTTCTTCACCACAGCAGTGACCATGCTTTAAAGTGGAGTGAAGGTATGTCGGACATCCTGTGATTGTGAATGGGCGCTATATCAATGTACATCCTTTACGTCCCATGGCGCTGGAGTGCAGATGCAGATATTTACTGAGCAGCTTAACTCACTGTTACTTTCAGCTCTTTTCGGATCTGTCAGAGCTTAATTTTCTTTAAGGATATTCCCTTTAAAATCAAACTATTGTGCCCAACCAGCTTTACCAATGTGCTGTCCATTTAAGGATTGTTTGTGCACACCTCAGCCTGTGCTGTAACTTGCTTCATCTGTTCATGTTACAGGTACGCTGGTCATAACTGGTTTATTTTGCGACTTCAGAATTCTTTTCTCCTCCTTAGACTAAAACATAGGAGCAGGAGACCATTCAGCCCATCGAGTCTGCTCCACCAGTCAATGGCCGATCTGATAATCGTCAACTCCACTGACCTGCTTTTTTCCTATAACCCTTGGTTCTCTCCCTAATTAAAGATCTTGTCTCCCTCAGCCTTGAAGATTCTTAGTGACACAGACTCAAAAGCCCTCAG
Organism: Chiloscyllium punctatum; assembly: GCF_047496795.1. NCBI lineage: Eukaryota > Metazoa > Chordata > Chondrichthyes > Orectolobiformes > Hemiscylliidae > Chiloscyllium > Chiloscyllium punctatum. The sequence continues at coordinate 84,393,766 of NC_092751.1, forward strand.
CAATAAACCCTTCATCACTCTCTGAGAGGGAATCAATTCCTCCTCATCCCTGACTTAAATGGGACGACTCCTTGCTCCCAGCAACAGTGGCCTTTGATACGACAAAATGAGGAAGGGTCTCAGCTCCCCTCTTTTTTAAACTCCTCCAGGTTAGTAGCAATAAATTTTTCTGCATTTTGTTTTCCTTTTAGCACACAGCTATCATACTTAAGTGAAACTTAGCCACTCAGATCAAAAGTGAAGGAGTGTCAATCCAAAGACCTACCACACCCTCAAAAATATAATAAGATGCAGCATCAAACACATGCACCAATATAGGGAACACTAGGGTCAGGGTTAGAGTTAGGGTTAGGGTTAGGGTGAGGGTTAGAGTTAGGCTTAGGTAAGGGTTAGGGTTAGGGTTTGGGTTAAATTTGAGGTTGGGTTTAGGGTTAGGGTTAGATTTAGGGTTAGAGTTAGGTTTAGGTTAGGGTTAGAGTTAGGTTTAGGTTAGGGTTAGTGCTAGGATTAGGGTTAGTGTTTGGGTTAAGGTTAGGGTGAGGGTTAGGTTTGGGGTTGGGTTTGGGTTAATGGAACACATTGCCACAGAAGGCTGTAGAAGCCAAGTCATTGAGAGTATTTAAGGCAGAGATAAATAGCTCCTTAATTGTGGAGAAGGCAGGAAATGGGGTCAACCATCATATCAGCTGTGAATCAAACGACAGACCAGTCTCAATGGGCCAAATGGCCTAAATCTGTTCATATATCTTCTGGCCTTTTGGTTAGGGTTAGGATTAGAGTTGGGGTTAGGGTTAGTGTTAGAGTTAGGGTTAGGTTAGGGTTAAGGTAAAGTTTGGGATTAGGTTTAGGGTTGAGGTTAGGGAAGGTGTTGGGGTCAGGGTAAGGTTAGAGTTAGAGTTCAAATGTGGGTTAGGGTTAGAGTTAGGATTCGGGTTTGGGTTAAGGTTGGGGTTTGGATTAGAGTTAGGGTTATAGGGTTAGTTTTCGGGTTCAGGTTAGGGTTTGGGTGAGGGTAAAGGATAAGTTTGGGGTTAAAGTTAGGATTAGGGTTAGAATTAGGGATAGGAACAGGGTTAGGATTAAGAATAAGGTGTGGGTTAGGATTGGGTTAGGTTTAGTGTTCGAGTTAGTGTTAGGGTTTGGGTTACAGTTAAGGTTCGGTTTATGGTTTGGATTAGGGTCAGAATTAGGGTTAGGGTTAATGTTAAGGTTGGGGTTAAGATTAGGGTTACGGTTGCGGTTAGAGTGAAGGTTAGGGTTATGTTTCAGCTTATGTTTGGGGTTAGGGTTATGGTTACGGTTAGAGATTTTTTAGGTTGGGGTAGGGTTAGGGATAGGGTGAGATTTAGGGTTAGGATTAGGATTACAGTCAAGGTTGGGGTTAGGGTTATGGTTAGTGTTAGTTTTAAGATTGGGGTTAGGGGTAGGGGTAGTGTTAAGTCTAGATTTAGGGTTAGTGTTCAGGTTAGGTTTAAGGTTGGAGTTAGGGTTAAAGTTAGGGGTAAGGTTAAGGCTAGATTTAGGGTTAGTGTTCGGGTTAGGTTTAAGGTTGGAGTTAAGGTTAAAGTTAGGGTTAGTGTTAGTGTTAGGGTTTGAGTTAAGGTTAGGGCTGGGGTTAAGTTTGGGATCCGGGTTAGTTAGAATCAGGGTTAGAGTTAGGGTTATGGTTTGGGTTAGGATTAGAGTTAGGGTTAGGGTTAAAGTTGGGGTTAGAGTTAGGGTTAGGTTTACGGTTGGGGTTAGGGTTTGAGTGAGGGTTAGAGTTGGAGTTAGGGTTAGCGTTAGTGTTTGGGTTAGGGTGAAGGTTAGTGTTTGGGTTAAGTTTTGTGTTAAGTTTAGAGTTAGGTTTAGGGTTTGGGTTAGGGATAGAGTTAGGGTTAAGGTTGGGGTTAGGGTTAGAGCTAGGTTTAGGTTTGCATTACAGTTAGTTTTAGGGTTACAGTTAGACTTATGTTTAGGGTTGGGGTTACTGTAGGCTTAGAATTTGGGTTAGGATTGGGGTTAGGGTTAGGCTTAAGGTTGGGGATAGCGTTAGGATTTGGGCTAGGGTTTACGTTATAGTTAGGGTAAGGGTTAAGGTTAAAGTTAAGGTTGGGGTTAGGGTTAGGGTTAGGGTTAGGGTTAGTTTTTGGATTCGGCTTAGGGTTAGGATGAGCTTGAGGGTTAGGGTTAAGGCTGGGGTTATGAAAGACTTAGGGTTAGGGTTGGGGTTCTGTTTAGGGTTAGGGTAGGCTTAGGGGTAGGGTTAGAGTTTGTGTTAGGGTGGAACACATTGCCAAAGAAGGCTGTAGAGGCCAAGTCATTGAGAGTATTTAAGGCAGAGATAAATAGCTCCTTGTTTGTGGAGAAGGCAGGAAATGGTGTCAACAAGCATGTGAGCGATAGGGTTACGGTTAGGGTTAGGGTTAGAGTTGAGGTTAGGTTTAGTGCTATGGTTGGGATTAAGTTTAGGGTTAGGGTGAAAGTTAGGTTTATGTTTAGGGTGAGGATTAGAATTAGGGTTAAGGTAACTGTTGGAGTTAGGAATCGGGTTAGGGATGGAGTTAGGGTTAGGGTCAGGGTTTGGGATAGGGTGAGCGTTAGGGTGAGGGTTAGGATTAGAGTAAGGGTTAGGGTTAGGGTTTGAGCTAGATTTAGGGTTGAAGTTAGTGCTACGTTTAGGGTTAGTGTTAGGGTTAGAGTTCAGGTTAGGGTTAGGGTTCGGGTTAGGGAAAGGGTTTGGGTTAGGATTAGTGTGAGGGTTAGAGTTAGAGTTAAAGTCAGGGTGAGGGTATGGGTTAGAGTTAGGGTTAAAGTCAGGATTAAGGTTGAGGCTATCTTTAGGGTTGTGGTTGGGTTCACGGTTAATGGAACACATTTCCACAGAAGGCTGTACAGGCCATTTCATTAAGAGTATTTAAGGCAGAGATAAACAGAGGTGGTCGTTAGGGTTGAGGTTGGGGTTAGGGTTAAGTTTAGGGTTATGGTTAGGATTCGGATTAGGGCTTGGGTTAGGGTTAGATTTAGGGTTTGGGTTAAGGTTAGATTTAGGGTTTGGGTTCGGGTTAGGGTTAGGGTTCGAATTAGGGTTAGGGTTGGGGTTAGAGTTACCATTAGGATTAGGTTTAGGGTTGAGGCTGGGGTTGGGGTTTGGGTTAGCAAGGGTAAGTGTTAGAGTTAGATTTATGGTTAAAGTTAGTGTTAGGGTTAGTTAGAGTTAGGGTTAGTGTAGGGGTTAACGTCAGGAATCAGTTTTGGGTTATGGTTAGGGTGGGGGTTAGGGTTAGAGTTGAGGTTGAGGCAGGTTTAGGGTTAGGGTTGGGGTTAGGGTTGACTTTTGGATTAGGGTTGAGTTTGGGGTTAGGGTTAATGGAACATATTGCCACAGAAGTCTGTAGAGGCCAAGTCATTGAGACTATTTAAGAAAGAGATAAATAGCTCCTTGATTGTTGAGAAGAGTTGGGGTTAGGGTTAGGTTAGGCCTATGGTTAGGGTTTGGGTTAGGGTTAGGATTAAGTTTGGGGTTAGGGATAGTTTTGACGTTAGGGTTAATGTTAGTGTTACGGTTTGGGTTAGGGTTACGTTTGGGTTTAAGGAATAGGGTTAGGCTTAGGGCCAGTATTAGAGCTTGGGTTAGTGTTAGGGTTAGGGTTAGGGTTAGGGTTAGGTTTAAGGTTGGGTTTAGGGATAGGGTTAGTCTGAGGGTCAGTGTTAGAGGTGGGGTTAGTGTTAGGGTTAGGGTTACGGTTAGAGTTGGGGTTAGGGTTTGGGTTAGAGTCAGAGTTAGGGTTAGGTTTAAGGTTGGGGTTAGGGTTAAAGTTAATGTTAGGATTTGGGTTAGGTTTATGGTTGTGGTTGGGGTTAGGATTAGCATTAGGGTTAGGGTTACAGAGTGGGGTTACTGTTAGGGTTAAGGTGAAGGTTGGGGTTAGGGATAGTGTTAGGGTTAGGGTCAGGATTAGGTTTCAAGTTAGGGTTGGTGTTCGGGTTAGGGTTAGAGTTAGGGTTATGGTTAGGTTTAATGTTAGGCTTAGGGTTAGGGTTAGAGTTAGGGTTAGGTTTGCAGTTGGGGTTAGAGTTAGACTTCGGGTTAGGGTTACTGTTAGGGTTACTGTTAGGTTTAGGGTGAAGGTTCAGGTTAGGGTTCGGGTTGGGGTTGTGGTTAGAATCAGTGTTAGGTTTTGGTTTATGGTTATGAATGGTGTTAGGGTTTGGGTTGGGTTTCAGATTCGGGTTGGGCTTAGGGTTCGGGTTGGAGTTAGGGTATGGGTTAGTGTTGAGTTTGGGGTTCGGGTCAATGGGACACATTTCTACAGAAGGCTGGAGAGGCCAAGTCATTGAGTTTATTTAAGGAAGAGATAAATAGCTCCTTGATTGTTGAGAAGGGCTAGGGTTAGGGTTAGGATTAGGGTTAGAGTTAGAGTTTAGGTTAGGGATTGGGTTTGGGTTAGGGTTAGAGCTAGGGTTAGGGTTAGGATTAAGATTGGAGTTTGGGTTTGGGCTTGGGTATGGATTAGTGTTAGTTTTAGGGTTAGAGTTTGGGTTAGGGTTAAGGTTGGGGTTAGGGTTAGGCTTAGGATTAGTGTGAAGATTAGGCTAGGGTTACGGCTAGGATTAGAATTAGGGTTGGGGTTAGGGTTTGGGCTAGGGTCTGGTTTAGTTTTAGTTTTAGGGTTATAGCTTGGGTTATGGTTTGGGTTAGGGTTAGGGTTAGACCTAGGGTTTGGATTAGGGTTGCATTAGGGTTAGAGTTAGTGTCAGGGTAATAGTTATGGTTAGTGTTAGAGTTGGGGTTAGGGCTTGGGTTAAGGTTGGGGTTAGGTTTAGGGTTGGGGTTAGAGTTAGTGTTAGGGTTAAGGTTGGAGTTAGGGTTAGTGCTGAAGTTTGGGCTTGGGTTTGTGATAGAGGTTGGTTTAGGTTTTGGGTTTGAATTAGGTTTTGGTTTAAGGTTAGGTTTGGGGTTAAGTTTATGGTTAGGTTTAGGGTGAGGGTTAATGTTGGGATAAGGGTCATGGTTGTGGTTAAGGTTACGTTTGGGTTAGGGTTATATTTGTGGTTAGGTTTAGGTTTGGTGTTAGGGTTAGTGTTAAAGTTAGAGTTAGAGTTAGGTTCGAGGTTGGGGTTGGGGCACATTACCACAGAAGGTTGGACAGTCCAAGTTATTGAGAGTATTTAAGGCAGAAATAAATAGTGCCTTGATTGTAGAGAAGGCAGGAAATGGGGTAGACAAACATATCAGCCATGAATCAAATGGCAGACCAGTCTCGATGGGACAAAGGGCCTAATTCTGCAGTTATATCTTGTGGCCTTTTGGTTAGGGTTAGAGTTTGGGTTAGGGTCAGGGTTAGGGTCAGGGATTGGTTTAGCGTTAGGGTTGTGTTAAGGTATGAGTTAGAGTTAGGATTAGGGTTAGGGTTAGAGTTAGGGTTAGAGTTAGGGATTGGTTTAGGGTTAGGGTTACATTTGGGGTTAGGGATAGGGTTAGCGTTAGGGTTAGTGTCAGGGTTTGCGTTAGGGTTCTGGTTAGAGTTAGTGTTAGGGTTGGGGTCACGATTAGAGTTAGGGTTAGGGTTAGCGTTAGGGTTAGGGTTAGGCCTGCAATTAGGGTTAGAGTTAGGATTAGAGCTAGGGTTAGATTTCGGGTTTGGGTTATGGTTATGTTTGATGTTAGTGCTAGGGTTAGGGTCGGAGTTCGGTTTCGGGTTAGTGTTAGGGTTTGGGTTAGGGTTAGGTTTAGGGTTAGGGTTGAGTTTGGGGTTAGGGTTAATGGAACACATTGCGAGAGAAGGCTGTGGAAGCCAAGTCATTGAGAGTATTTAAGGAAGAGATAAATAGCTCCTTGATTGTTGAGAAGGGCTAGGGTTAGGGTTAAGTTAGGGTTGGGTTTGGGTTACGGTTAGGGTCAGAATTAGTGTTAAGGTTGGGGTTAGGGTTAGGGCTAGGGTTAGAGTTAGGGAGAGGGATCAGATTGGGGTTAGGTTTAGGGTTAGGGTCATTGAGATTATTTTAGGCTGAGATAAACAGCTCCATGATTGTGGAGAATTGATAGGGTTAGGATAATGGTTAGGGTTAGTGTTGGGTTAGGGAGATGGTTCAGGTTGGGGTTAGGTTAGGGTTAGGGTCATTGAGCGTATTTCAGGCAGAGATAAACAGCTCTATGATTGTGGACAAGCGATAGGATTAGGGTTATGGTTAGGGTTAGGGTTGGGTTAGAGGGAGGGTATGGGTCATTGAGCATATTTAAGGCAGAGATAAACAGCTCCATGATTGTAGAGACGGCACGAAATGGGGTTGACAACATATTGGCCATGAATCAAACAGCAGACCAGACTCGATGGGCCAATTGGCCTAATTGTGCTCTTATAGCTTACAGCCTTTTAGTTAGGGTTAGGGTTTGGGTTAAGGTTTGGTTTAAGTTTGGGTTTAGGGTTAAGGATTGACTTAGGGTTAGTGTTAGGGTTAGGATTCGGTTTAGGGATAGGGTTAGCCTTAGGGTTAGGGCTAGGGTTAAGGCTGGAGTTAGAGTTTGGGCTAGGGTTAGGTTTAGTGTTCGTTTTAAGGTTAGTGTTAGAGTGAATGTGGGGTTATGGTTTGAGCTTGGGTTAGGTTTACGGTTAAGGTTGTGGTTAGGGTGAGGGTCAGTGTTAGATTTGGGGTTAGTGTTAGGGTTAAGGTTAAGGTTAAATTGGGGGTTAGATTAGATTACATTACATTACATTACAGTGTGGAAACAGGCCCTTCAGCCCAACAAGTCCACACCGATGCGCAACCCACCCATACCCCTACATTTACCCCTTACCTAACACTACGGGCAATTTAGCTTAGCCAATTCACCTGCCCGGCACATCGTTGGACTGTGGGAGGAAACCGGAGCACCCGGAGGAAACCCACGCAGACACCGGGTGAACGAGCAAACTCCACACAGTCAGTCGCCTGAGGCGGGAATTGAACCCGGGTCTCTGGTGCTGTGAGGCAGCAGTGCTAACCACTGTTAGTATTAGGAATAGGATTGGGTATTGGGTTAGGGTTAAGATTGATGTTTGGGTTTGGGTTAATGGAACACATTACCACAGAAGGTTGTAGAGGCCAAGTTATGGAGAGTATTTAGTGAGGAGATAAACAGCTCCTTGATTGTGGAGAAGACAGGAAATGGGGTCAACCATCATATCAGCCATGAATCAAATAGCAGACCAGTCTCGATGGGCCAAATGGCCTAATTCTACTTGTATGTACTATGGCCTTTTGGTTAGTGTGAGGGTGTGGGTTAGGTTTAGGGTTAAGGTTGGGTTAGGCTTAGGGTTAGGTTTAGTGTTAGAGTTTGCATTAGGACTAGGGTTAGGGTTAGGATTAAGGTTGGGGTTAGGGTTTGGGCCAAGATTTGAGATAGAGTTAGTTTTAGGGTTAGAGTTAGGGTTATGGTTTGTGTTAGGGTTAGAGTTATGGTTAGGGTTAGGGATAAGGTTAGGTTTAGGGTTAGGGATGGAGTTAGGGTTAGGGTTCATGTTAGGGTGAGGATTGAGGTTGTCGTTAGGTTTAGGATTAGGGTTAGTGTTAGAGTTAGGGTTAGGGTTAGGGTTAGGGTTAAGGATTGAGTTAGGTTTAGGGTTAGGATTAGGGTAAAGTTAAGGTTGCCATTAGGGTTAGGATTAGGGTTAGGGCTATGGTTAGAGTCAGGGTCAGTGTTAGGAATAGGATTGGGGTTAGGGTTAGGATTAGGATTAGGGTAAGGTTAAGGTTGCCATTAGGGTAAGGGTTAGGTTTATGGTTGGAGTTAGGGTTAGGTTTAATGTTAGGGTCCGGCTTAGTGTTAGGGTCCGGGTTAGGGTTAGGTTTAGTGTTAGGGTCAGAGTAAAGGTTAGTTAGGGTTACAGTTAGATTTAAGATTAGGGTTAGAGATGGTTTAGGGTTAGGGTCAGAGCAAGGGTTAGTGTTAGGGCTAGGCTCGAGTTAGGGTTAGGGTTAAGGTCATACGTCAAGAGCATTTCCGAACTGACAGCCAGACTACTGCGACCTCTAGGACTCATAACAGCACACAAACCAACAGCCACTCTCAGACAACTCACCAGAACGAAGGACCCAATACCCAACATGAGCAAAACCAATATAGTGTACAAAATCCCATGCAAGGACTGCACAAAACACTACACAGGACAAACAGGAAGACAGCTAATGATCCGCATCCTTGAACACCAACTAGCCACGAAACGACACAACCAGCTATCCTTAGTAGCCACACACGCAGTTGACAAGCAACATGAGTTCGACTGGGACAACACTACTATTATAGGACAAGCCAAACAGAGAACAGCCAGGGAATTCCTAGAGGCATGGCACTCATCCACAGATTCAATAAATAAGCACATCGACCTGGACCCAATATACCGGCCACTGCAGCGGACAGCTGGAACTGACAACCGGAAGCGGCAGAGACAGACCACTATAAATGCTGGAGGAAAGATCACAGAAGCGCTTCACAGGAGGCTCCCAAGCACTGAGGATGTCACCTAGACAGGGGACGAAACGTCTGCAACACAAATTCCCAGCTCGGCGAACAGAACAACAACAACGAGCACCCGAGCTACAAATCTTCTCACAAACTTTGAATCCAGGGAGAGCTAACTAGTTAGATTCAAAATTGGCTCAATGGTAGGAAGCAGAGGGTGATGGTTGAAGGCTGTTTCTCGGACTGGAAGCAGATCACTAGTGGTGTGCCTCAGGGTTGGCGCTAGGATCTTTGTTATTTGTTATTTACATTAAAGGCATCTGGATGGGTATATGAATAGGAAGGATTTAGAGGAGCATGGGCCAAGTGCTGGCAAATGGGACGAGATTAAATTTGATATCAGGTTGACATGGATAAGTTGGACCGAAGGTTCCATTTCTGTGCTGTACATCTCTACAACACTATGAATTTAAATGATCTGGATTTGAATGCACCTAGCATGATTAGTAAGTTTGCAGATGATACAAAAATCAGGAGGTTGTTGATAGCAAGGAAGGTTATCAAAAATTAAAGAGGGATCTCGATCAGATGGGGAAGTAGGCTGAAGATCGGCAAATGCAATTCATTACAGATAAGTGTGAGGTGTTGCATTTTGGAAAGTCAAACCAAGATAAGACTTATACAGTAAATGGTAAGGTCCTGAGGGGTGTTGTGGAACAGGAGGACCTAGGAGCACAAGTGCATAGTTCTTTGAACGCAGCGTCACATAGGGTGGTGAAAGATGCATTTAACATATTGACCTTCATCGGTCGAGGCGTTGAGTGTAGGAGTTGGGATGTTGTGTTACAGTCGTATAACTGTATTGGTGAGGCCATACTTGGAGTATTGTGTACAGTTTTGGTCACCATGTTATAGGAAAATGTGGTTAAACTGGAAAGAGTGCAAAGAAGATTTACGAGGGTGTTGCCAGGACTCGTAGGCCTGAGTTATAGGGAGAGGTTGGCCAGGATAGGAGTTTATTCCTTGGAACTTTGGAGAATGAGGGGCAACCTTATTGAGGCGTAGAAAATCATGAGGGGTATAGATAGGATGAAAGCATATAGCCTTTTTCCCAAAGATGAGAAATTGAAAACTAGCGAGCATAGGTTTAACGTGAGAGGGGAAAGATTTCAGAAGGGGCAATTTCTTCACACAGACAGTGGTGTGTATATGGAATAAGAATTCATCTTCTGTTCAAATTTGGGTCTGAAACATGGCTCCAGGTTTTCGGCAAAGTTTGGATAAGCTATTCCAGGCCTCAATGAGTCCCCACTCAAGGCACAGCAATGATGACACCGATGCCCTGAAGACCCCACCTCTGCGGCTGCCAACACCTTATTAACACTGCCAAGGGTCCCCACTCTAGGACCACCACAGCCAGGAATCCCTGCTCTGGGTCTACCTCAGCTTGGAATCCCCACTCTGGGCCTGTCACAGCCACGAATCCTGCTCTGGGCCTATCACAGCCACGAATCCTGCTCTGGGTCTACCATAGCCAGGAATCCCTGCTCTGAAGCTACCTCAGCTTGGAATCCCCACTCTAGGTCTACCACAGCCAGGAATCCCTGCTCTGGAGCTACCACAGCCAGGAATCTCCACTCTGGGCCTACCACAGCTACGAATCCTGCTCTGGGCCTACCACAGCCACGAATCCTGCTCTGGGTCTACCGCAGCCAAGAGACCCCACTCTGGGCCTACCACAGCCAGGAATCCCTGCTCTGGAGCTACCACAGTCAGGAATCCCCACTTTGGGCCTGCCAGAGCTTGGAATCCCCATTTTGGGCACTGTCACAGCCAGGAGTCACAAGAGGTGGTGAGGCTGTTGGTCAAGAGTCCACATTCCAGGCTGCCATAGCCAGGAGTCCCTATTCCGGGCCTACTGTAGCCAGGAGTCCCCGTTCTGGGCCTACTGCATCCAGTAGTCCCTATCCCAGGCACTGCCACCAAGAGTTCAGGTTCCAGGGTTACCGCAGCCAGATATCCCTGTTCTGGGCACTGCTGCTGCCACTAGGAATTCCCAATCCATGCTGCCGACGATATAGCAGCTGTCCCGCTGTAACTGCTCAGACCTTGAAGATGAAGACAGAAAAAAATTTTAAAAAGACAAAATGGCAACAGAGTGAAGGATAACTCTGGCCTGGAGTGGATGGATTCAGGAGTCCAAACCTTTTCTACAGGTGTTTGCACATAGGTATACACTTGCATGATGTATGTATAAGGGTGTATGATGTATCCATGTTTGTACACAGGTGTATGGTGTATGTATATGGGTATATGGCATATGTATACAGGTATATGGTGTATGTATATACATGTATGATGTATGCATACAGGTGTATGGCGAATGTATACAGGTAGATGGTATATGTATATAGGTGTATGGTGTATGTACACAGGTGTATGTTGCATGTTTACAGGTGTATGGTGCATGTATATAGGTTAATGAAGTATGTATATAGGTGTATGGTGTATGTATACAGGTGGATGGTGTATGTATACAGGTATATGGTGTATGTACACAGTTGTATGGTGATATTTACAGATGTATGGTGTATGCATATAGGTGTATGGTGTATGTATATAGGTTAATGGAGTAGTTATATAGGTTTATCGTGTATGTATACAAGTGTACAGTGTCTGTATAGAGGTGTACGGTGTATGTATACAGGCATATGGTGTATGTATACAGGTGTATGATGTATGTTTACAGGTGTATGGTGTATGCATACAGTTGTATGGTGAATGAATACAAGTGCATGGTGTATGTATACAGGTGCATAGTGTATGTATACAGGTGTACGGTGTATGTAGAAAGGTTAATGGAGTATGTATACAGGTGTACAGTGTATGTATACAGGTGTATGGTGTATGTATACAGGTGTACTGTGTATGTATACAGGTGTATGTATACAGGAATATGTGTATGTATACAGGTGTATGGTGTGTGTATACAGGTGTACGGTGCATGTATAAGGTATATGGTATATGTGTATAGGTGTATGATGTATGTATACAGGAGTACAGTGTATGTATATAGGTTACTGGAGTATGTATATAGGTGTATCATGTGTATATATACAGGTGTATAGTGTATGTATACTGGTGTATGGTGTACATATACAGGTATATGTATACAAGTGTACGCTGTATGTATACAGGTGCATGGTGTATGTTTACAGGTGTATGTGTATGTATATAGGTTAATGAAGTATGTATATAGGCATATGATGTGTGTATACAGGCATATGGTGTATGTATACAGGTGTATGGTGTATGTATGCAGGTATATGTATATAGGTGTATGGTGTATTTATACAGGTGTGTGGTGTATGTATACAGGTGAATAGTGTATGCATACAGGTGTATAATGTATGTATACAGGTGTATGGGGTATGTATACTAGCATTGCAGCAGTGACCCGTACTTGCTGTAAGTCTTGTCGGAGCAACCTGTGGGAGAAAGGTGCTAAAAGCAAGTTCTTTAATACTGTCAGTCCAATGGATTGGAGCCTGCAACCTGTCCTTCTTTATTCAGTGCCTATGAGGGTGAAAGGACAGTATTTACAAGAACACACATTAAACCCATTACCGTAAACACCCATTACTGTCTCCATTACTGTACTGAGTTCTGAGGAAGGGTCACAGGACCTGAAACTTAACTCTGATTTCTCTCACAGATGCTTCCAGACCTGCTGAGCTTGTCCAGCAATTTCTGTTTTTGTTTCTAATTTCCAACAGCTGAATCAGAATAATGCAAAAACGTATCTAGATTCTTATAGCATACAGGAATCCAACGATAACCAATCGACTACTGGATGATAGCAGATGGAAGCTAAGAAGTTTCCAAGAATTACAAGCTTGTGTGGACATTAAGCTTTATTTATTTATTTGATATATTTCTCACATCCTAACCCCAAACCTCCAGGTCTGTACTTGATTGTGGCTCAGTGACTAGCCTTTGACTCTGAAAGTTAAATGTTCAAAAGACGTGAGCTCAGAACCTGTCACACTGCTCGCCAGAGCAGTTCTGGGAACGCTATCATTTGGTTGAAGTTTTGAAACCTCTGATGGAATTTAACAGAAAGGCAACTTATTATTCTAAATGGAGGGAAACTTTAAAACACTTAAGTACAGAGGGATCTGGGTGTCCTTATGCATAACTTACACAACATCAGCGTGCAGGTCCAACAGGTAATAAGGGCTACATAACAACATCAGAACTTAGGACAGGAATAGGCAATTCATCCTCTCAAATCAGCTCTATTATTCAATGTGATCATGGCTGATCTCATCATGTCCTCAGCTCCACTTTCTAGTCCACTTACCCTAACCCTTCAACCAATCACTAATTAGCAATCTGTTTGCCTCCTCCTTATATTAATTCAGTGCACTGGTGTCCGCTTCACTCTGGGGCACAGATTCCTAATCCTTTGTGTAAAGTAATTCTTCTCCATCTCTGTTTTAAATCTGCCACCTATCAGCCTATCATGATGATGTCTCCTTCTAAATTGTCCCACATGAGGGAACACCCTCTCTACACCTGCTCTGTCAATCCCCTTAACCATCTTATAGACCTTAATTGAATTCCCTCGCACCCTTCTAAACTCAAGAGAGTACAGGCTGAAACGACTCCATCTCGCCCCATAAGATAAGCCTTTTATCTCTGGAATTAATCAAGTGAATCTCCTCTGAATTGCTTTCAATGCAATTTCATCCTTCCTCAAGTAATGGGACCAAATCTGTATGCAGTACTCCAGGTGTGGTCTCATTAATGCCTTGTACAATTGCAGCAACAGCTCCCTACTTTTATACTCTATTTCTTTAGCAATAACAACCAAAATGATTTTTGTCTTCCTCATTACCTGCTGTACTTGCAGACTAGTTTACATGCATGAGTGCACATAGCTCCCTCTGCACTGAAGCACTCTCAAGTTTCTCTCCATTTAGATAATAGAAAAAAAACAAAAAAGATTTACAGCCCAGGAACAGGCCATTCGGCCCTCCAAGCCTGAGCCGATCCAAATGTACTGTCTAAACCTGTCGCCCATTCCTAAGCATCTGTATCCCTCTGCTCCCCACCTACTCATGCATTTATCCAGATGCATCTTAAATGAATCTACCGTGCCTGCCTCTACCACCTCTGCTGGTACCACGTTCCAGACGCCCACCACCCTCTGTGTGAAGTACTTGCAGCGTGTATCCCCCTTAAACTTTCCACCTCTCACCTTGAAAGCATGACCTCTCGTTATTGAATCCTTCACCCTGGGAAAAAGCTTGTCTCTATCCCCCCTGTCTATACCCTTCATGATTTTGTAAACCTCAATCAGGGCCCCCCTCAATCTCCTTTTTTTCTAATGAAAATAATCCTAACCTACTCAACCTGTCTTCATAACTAGCACCTTCCATACCAGGCAACATCCTCGTAAACCTTCTCTGCACCCTCTCCAAAGCGTCCACATCCTTTTGGTAATGTGACGCCCAGAACTGTACACAGTATTCTAAATGTGGCCAAACCAATGTCTTGTACAATTTTAACATGACCTACCAACTCTTAAACTCAATACCCCATCCGATGAAGGCAAGCATACCATATGCCTTTTTGACCATTCTATCTACCAGTGCAACAACCTTCAGGGTACAATGGGCCTGAACTCCCAGATCTCTCTGCTCATCAACTTTTCCCAAGGGTCTTACTGTATAATTCACTCTAGAATTAGACTTCCCAAAATGCATCAGCTTACATTTGCCTGGATTGAACTCCATCTGCCACTTCTCCGCCCAACTCCCCAGTCTATCTATATTAGAACAAAGAACAAAGAAAGTTTACAGCTCAGGAACAGGCCCTTCGGCCCTCCAAGCCTGAGCCGATCCAAATGTACTGTCTAAATCTGTTGGTCAATTCCTAAGCATTTGTATCCCTCTGCTCCCCACCTACTCATGCCTCTGTCCAGACGTATCTTAAATGAATCTACCGTACCTGCCTCTACCACCTCTGCTGGCAACGCGTTCCAAACGCCCACCACCCTCTGTGTGAAGTACTTGCCGCATGTATCCCCCTTAAACTTTCCACCTCTCACCTTGAAAGCATGACCTCTCGTTATTGAATCCTTCACCCTGGGAAAAAGCTTGTCTCTATCCACCCTGTCTATACCCTTCATGATTTTGTAAACCTCAATGAGGGCCCCCCTCAATCTCCTTTTTTTCTAGTGAAAATAAACCTAACCTACTCAACCTCTCTTCATAGTTAGCACCTTCCATACCAGGCAACATCCTCCTAAACCTTCTCTGCACCTTCTCCAAAGCGTCCACATCCTTTTGGTAATGTGGCGCCCAGAACTGTACACAGTATTCTAAATGCGGCCGAACCAACGTCTTGTACAATTTTAACATGACTTGCCAGCTCTTATATTCAAAGGCCTGTCCAATGAAGGCAAACACACTACATGTCTTCTTGACCACTCTATCCACCTGTGCAACAACCTTCAGGGTGCAATAGACCTGCACTCCCAGATCTCTCTGCCCATCAACGTTTCCCAAGGCTCTTCCATTCATTGTATAATTCGCTCTAGAATTAGGCTTGCTTAAATACATCACCTCACATTTGTCTGGATTGAACTCCATCTGCCACTTTTCCGCCCAACTCTCCAGTCTATCTATATCCTCCTGTATTCTCTGACAGTCCCTTATGCTTTCTGCTACTCCACCAATCTTTGTACCATCTGCAAACTTGCTGATCATACCAACAGTGCCCTCTTCCAGATCATTTATGTATATTACAAACAACAGTGGCTCCAATATTGACCCCTGTGGAACACCACTGGTCACCATTCTCCATTTCAAGAAACTCCCTTCAACTACTACTCTCTGTCTCCTGTTGCTCAACCAGTTCTTTACCCACCTAGCTAGAACACCCTGCACACCATGTGACTTCACTTTCTCCATTAGTCTACCGTGGGGAACCTTATCAAACGCCTTACTAAAGCCCATGTATATGACATCAACAACCATTCTTTCATCGATCAACTTGGTCACTTCCTCGAAGAACTCTATTAAGTTGGTATGGCACGATCTCCCCGCACAAAACCATATTTCCTATCACTGATAAGCCCACTCTTTTCCAAATATAAATAGATCTTATCCCTCAGTACCTTCTCCAGCAACTTTCCCACCACTGACGCCAGGCTCACTGATCTGTAGTTATCCGGAATATCCCTACTACCCTTCTTGTACAGGGGACAACATGAGCAACCTTCCAGTCCTCCGGCACCGCACCTGTATTTAAGGATGCCACAAAGGTATCTGTCAGGGCCCCAGCTATTTCCTCTCTCGCCTCCCTCAGCAACCTGGGATAGCTCCCATCTGGTCCTGGGGATTTGTCCACCTTAATAACCTCTAGCCTTCCCAATACATCTTCTCTACTTACGTCAACGTGATCCAGACTAATCAAACTTCTACCTCTAATCTCAACATTCATCACATCCCTCTCCTCAGTGAACACTGATGCAAAGTAATCGTTCAGAATCTCACCCATTCTCTCAGGTTCGACGCACAGCCTTCCTTCCTTCCTTATCCTTTACTGGACCAATCCTTTCTCTAGTTACCCGTTTGCTTGCATAAAAGACTTTGGGATTCTCCTTAATTCTGCTCACTAAAGTTATTTCATGACCCATTTTAGCCCACTTGATTCCTCATTTAAGATTGGTCCTACTCTCCCGATATTCTTCCGAGGCCTGTTCTGTTCTTAGCTGCCTGGACCTTATGTATGCTTCCCGTTTCCTCTTGGCTAGTCTTACAATTTCTCCTGTCATCCACGGTTCACGAATCTTGCCTTTCCTACCCTTTGCCTTCAATGGGACATGCCTATCCTGCACTATCTTTGAAAGCCTCCCATATCTCAAATGTGGACTTCCCTTCAAATAGCTGCTCCCAACCACATTTCCCAGCTCCTGTCTAATTTTGATATAATTGGCCTTGGCCCAGTTTAGTACTCTTCCCTTAGGACCACTCTCATTTTTGTCTACGAGTATTCTAAAACTTACAGAATTGTGGTCACTGTTCCCAAAGAAATCCCCCACTGCACCTTCTACCATCTGGCCTGGCTCATTCGCCAACACCAGGTGCAATATGGCCTCTTCCAACGTCGGGGTATTGACATACTGCTCTAGAAAACTCTTCTGGACACTTCTTACAAATTCTGTCCCATCCTGACCTCTGACACTAAGTGCCTCTGATAATGAGTTACCTTTCTACTCTCCTGACTAAAATGATCACCCTGCCCACCTCCCCATGTGAAACTCCATCTGCCACATTTTGGTCCATTCAAATAACCTATCCATCCCTTTTTTGAAAATTTCTGGCTTCTTTATTGCAACTTACTTTCCCACCTATTTTAATGTCGTCTGCAAATTTGAATCATAGAATCCCTACAGTATGGAAACATTGACTATAGTACTTTCTACCCCAGCATCCAAGTGTTGAATATAGATTATAAATAGTTGGGGCCTGAGGACTGAACTCACACTAGTCAAATCTTGTCAACCTGGAAAAGATCCATTTAGTCAGACTCTCCTCTTCCTGTTGATTAGTCAATCCTCTTCCCAAGCTAATAAATCTCCGCTGGCCTATGTGATCTTACCTTTTGTACAGAATCCTATCAAATGCCTTCTGGAATTCCACGAATACAACATCTACAGGAGCGCCAATCTACTTTGCTTGCTACATCTTCAAAGAGCTCTGGCAAATTAGTCAAACATGATTTACGCTGCAAGAAAACCATGGATTGCATTTTGGTTTTTCAAAGTCTTGTTATTACTTCCTTAATATTGGATTCTAACAATTACCCAACAACATATGTTAAACCAACTGGCTTGTAGTTTCCCTCTGTCTTCCTCTTTCCCTGTCTGAATAAGTGATAATAGGAGCATTTTTCCAATTCGCAGGGAACTTTGCAGAATCCAGGATAATTTTGGAACTTTATGACCAATGGATCCACTATCTCTGCAGCCACCACTTCCTCTAAGATTCTACAGTGTGGGCCATCAGACCCCGGGTTCTGACTGCCTTCAACCCCAATGGTTTGCTCTGTGATGGTGATTGTTTAAGCTCCTCCTCAGATTGATATCCATGGAGATTGATATTTCAGGTTGATGTAAGAATGACGTGCCCCAATCTTCAAAGAAAAGCAGAAGGAGTCTCGTTGGTGTCCTCACCAATGATTGTCCCTCAGTCCACAACCTTAGAAACAAATTTATCTGATCACAGCCACACTTCTCGCATGACAGCAGTTACATGTTGGCCACAAAGGTGTATGATTTAATGGAGACTGTCCTTTTCATAAAACGTGCCCAAGTGGTCCAACCTTCACGCATGACTTCACATTTTCTTTTTTAATTAATTCACGGGATCAGAGTATCTCTGGCTAGACTAGCATTTATTGCCTTATCCCTAATGGGCAGTTGGTCTGGAGTCACATGTAGATTCCTTAAAATCCCAGAGGAAACCCACACAGACACGGGGCAAATGTACAAACTCCACACTGTCGCCTGAGGCGGGAATCGAACCTGAGTCGCTGGAGCTGTGAGGCAGCAGTGCTAACCACTGATCCACCCTGCCAGCCATTGCTTTTAAGCTATTGTTTTCTTTTTACCTCCAGCATCTTTATATACCACTGAGGCATTTACTTTTAAAAAAAAATGTTTCATTTTATATTTGACAGCTCCACAGGGGCACAGACAGATCCCAGTCCTGGCCTGCCCTGACTCTGTAATGGACCTTGTTTGGATGTTTCCTTGTCTCTTGTATACAGATGTAGCTGTCACAATACTGGAAAGATGGGAACAGACTGGAGAGAGCGCAGGAGTGAGTTACAAGAACAGTTCGAGGAATGAGAAACTTCAGTCATGACAATAAATTGAAGAAGTTAAGACTGTCGCCCTTGGACAGAAGAGGGCTGAGAGGAAATAGTCAGAGGTTTTCAGAATCATGAGAGCTCTGGGCATTGTAGTTAGGGAGAAGTCACCGAATTATTCTTATCCCATTTCCCAGCACTTCGCCCAAACCCATCTATGCATTGGCATCACAAGTCTACATCTAAACGTCTCTTTAACGTTATGAGATTTCAGTCTTTCTGAGGCAGGGTGTTCCAGATTCCCCAGCCACCCTCTGGGTGAAAAACCTTTTCCCCCTATCACCTCAATCTCCTTCTCCTTATCTTAAATCTATGCTTCTGCTCACAGATCCTTCCACAGTTCCTTCCTGTCTATCCCATCCTTGTCCCTCATAATTCTTATACATTTCAACCACGTCCCTTCTGCTCGAAGGAAAACAACCCAGTCTGTCCAAACTCTCTTCATAACTGAAACTCTCCAACCCAGGCAACACCCTGGTAAATCTCCTCTGCGCCCTCTCTCGTGCACTCACAATCCTCCTACAATGTGGATCCAGAACTGCACACAATCCTCTAGCTGTGGCCTAACCAATGTTCTGTACAATTCCTGCATAACCTCCCTGCTCTTAAACTCTATACCTCAACTAATAAAGGTAAATCTCCCATAGGATAACCACTGTTCTTTCCTGCCCTGCTACCTCAGGGCTTGTTAAGTGTATTCAAGGCAGATACTTAATCAGTAAGAGATTTGAGGGTTATGGGGAGAAAGCAGTTGAGGATTATTCGGTCAGCCATGATCTCATTGAATGACGGACCAGAGCTCAAGGGGCTCAATGGTCTACTCCTGCTCTTGTACCTTATGGTCTTATTAAAAATGATATGCAAGTGAAGCAAGGGTGATGTGAGAAGAAAGCTTTCTCACACACAGTGAGTAGTTAGGGTCCGGAAGGCATGGCCTGGGAATGTGGAGGAGGCAAATTCAATTGAGTTATTCAAAGGGAGCATTGGACGATTATTTGGCTAGAAATGGTGAGCAGGGATATGAGGAAAAGACAGGAGATTGGGATGAGGTGATGGAACCAGTACAGGCATGACAGGCTGAATGGCCTCCTTTCACACTGTAACAATTCTGTGATCTCGCCATGGCATTGCCTGAATAGCCTGGAAGGAGTGGGAGGTGAAGCTGAAGGTAAAGACTTCTTCACTTGGGCATGAAGTCACTTCAATGGCACCCAGCGAGAGAATTGAAGAAAGTCCACTTCTGTCTGGGGTGGGGAAGAGCCAATCTTTAACACTAAATTAGCCCAGTTGCCCGATAAAACATTGCTTTCTGTAAGCCTCATGGCGACAGAAGATGATCACATTGGGACACACACACACACACACACACACACACACACACTCACACACACACACACACACATTCACTCACTCATATATTCACTCTCTCACACACACTCATACAAATGCTCACTCTCACACACACTCTCACGCTCACTTACACACATACTCACTCTCACTCTCACACACACACACACTCACACACACTCTCACAGACACACACATTCACTTACACACACATATGTACACTCTCTCACATGCACACACATTCACTCTCACACACACTCATTCTCAATCTCACTCTCACACACACACTTTCTCTCTCACACACATACATACACACACACACACACAAACCACAAGAAACAGCATCCGAGCCCCTATGTTATTCTGGGGATGTGGTTCGATTGTAGACAATTTTGCTGCTGATCCACCCTGCACATTCTCCCCGTGTCTGCGTGGGTTTCCTCCGGGTGCTCCGGTTTCCTCCCACAGTCCAAAGATGTGCAGGTCAGGTGGATTGGCCATGAGAAATGTGGGGTTACAGGGATAGGTCTGGGAGGGATGCTCTTTGGAGGGTTGGGTGTGGACTGAATGACCTGCTTCCACATTGTCAGGATTCTATGAAATACATACTGTGTTATCAAAAGTTATTGGAGGGGCTAGCCATAATTGGATGGCTTTATTAAATGGCAGAACTGGCCCTAGAGGCCACATGATAAAGGGCTTTTGCCGGAAACATCGATTCTTTTGCTTCTCGGATGCTGCCTGACCTGCTGTGCTTTTCCAGCACCACACTCCAGACTCTGCAGTCCTCACTTTTTGCCCAGGGGCCAAATGGCCTACTCCTTCCCTAATTTAAATGTAGTTGCATGTGGATGGATGTAATGTATCATTGGCACTTTGTAACTATGAATTCTTCCCCCTACCACATCCATCTCATTCACATTGCACACCCGTTTCACATTAAGACATGCTGTATTTACAGGGAATTCTAGGAATGAGTATCAATTAAACAGGGTCCTCAGGGACCCAGTTGATGGTTATAATATGTCCCTGCAGAGTATATTAACTAAGGAGGGATCCTGGACAACTAATATTTATTCATTGAGCATGTGCTTACTGAGTGGATTAGCAGTTACTGTCCGTCCCTAGTTGCCCTTGAGAAGGTGGTAATCTGCCGTCTTGAACCTCTGGAGAATGTGTGTCAGGATTCACAACAGGTCCCTGTAGTGGGGGGTGTCAGTATTTACAGGGGTCCCTGGTTGTTGGGGGGGGGTGGGGAGCGAGTGTGTCAGTATTTACAGGGGGTCTCCGGTGGTGGGGGCGGAGTGTGTCAGTATTTACAGGGGGTCTCCCAGGGGAGGGGGGGAGTGTGTCAGTATTTACAGGGGGTCTCCCGGGGGGAGGGGGGGAGTGTGTCAGTATTTACAGGGGGTCTCCCGGGGGAGGGGGGGAGTGTGTCAGTATTTACAGGGGGTCTCCCGGGGGAGGGGGGGAGTATGTCAGTATTTACAGGGGGTCCCTGGTTGTGGGGGGGGGGGGAGCGAGTGTGTCAGTATTTACAGGGGGTCTCCCGGTGGTGGGGGCGGAGTGTGTCAGTATTTACAGGGGGTCTCCCAGGGGAGGGGGGGAGTGTGTCAGTATTTACAGGGGGTCTCCCGGGGGAGGGGGGGAGTGTGTCAGTATTTACAGGGTGTCTCGGGGGGAGAAGTGTATCAGTATTTACAGGGTGTCTCGGGGGGGGGGGCGCGGAGTGTATCAGTATTTACAGGGAGTCCCCGGGGAGTGTGTCAGTAGTTACAGGGTGTTTTGGGTGGGGAGTGTGTCAGTATTTACAGTATGTCTTGTGGGAGGAGGTGTGTTAGTATTTACAGGGGGTCTCGGGGAGGTGTGTCAGTATTTAGAGGATGTCTTGGGGAGAGGAGGTGTGTCAGTATTTACAGGATGTCTTGGGGAGGGGAGGTGTGTCAGTATTCACCGGGAGTCTCCGGGGGCGGGGACTGGAGCTGGGTAGTATATCAGCATTTGCAGGTGGCTCAAAAGGGGTTTTTTTTCAGTCTGTCGAGCAGAACCTTCCATCATTTGACAGCTGTGCAGCTCCTGGTCAGTCGAGAATGTGGCGTTGAATTCAGGCGATGATGTGACTGTGAGCCCATTGCAGTGCTGGATTACTGCTGCCTGCCTGCCTGCCTGCCTGCCTCCTCCCCCACTCCATCTGCCCACAGGATCATCCTCTCAGCAGCTCCTTCACACAAGTAAAGATCTTAAGCTCCATCTGCCATGTGTAAATCCTTAGGCACAGGTCTCTCTGTCTTAACCATCCCAATCAGTTCAATCCCAAGCTTTTAATAACTGCCGTAAGCATAACTTGAATCAGCAGGAAGAGATCTGATTTTATCCAGTTCTCACTGGGACAACCCAACTGATGCTCCAATCCCTTTCCTCCCAGTGTGCCTAACAGTTACACTCATCAGTAGCTCAATGAACAATTCCATACGGGAGCTAATTTTTCAAATATTCTTTCATAGCAAATGGGTATCACTTGTTGCTTGTCGCTGTCTCTTGAAACGATACAACTGTTGCACTGCACAAGATTTCTGTCTTTCCCAACCAACGGGCTCCAGCAGTTACAATAATGACCCACTCGAAGCAACTTTAACTCAGGAATTTAAAGGGAGACTCCAAATATGCCATTCAAAGGTGTTCGGGAACCAATGAATAAGAAGGATCCACAAGGCTCTTCCCTCAATGTCTGCTGGCGGTGTGAGAAATCTATTGTTCCCTGAGAACAGGAGGAACAAGCTGACCTGTGTGTACTCCTGGATCTAATAGAGAAGATTCACTGATCTAATTAGGCCAGGGATAGTAGGAGCAATGAGGTGCTCACCTACGTCCTGACGTGTGCATCACACAAACCCCCTCAATCTGCCTTCTCACCTCGCTAGTCCGCACACCAATCTACCCAAGAGGTGCACACACCCCTGTCTTTCTCTGCATTTCCTCACCATCCCATCCGTCCATCCACCAGGGTCACCCTGATGCAATGCCAATTCTCTTCTCCATAGACATCCCAAACAAAAGCCCAGCGCTAACCTGTTCAACACCGCCAGATCACTCCACTCACTGAGGTCTTCTCTTCTTCCCTGGAAGAGGGAGAGCCTGGAGTAGGAGTGGGCCCTGGACCCCAACAGAGTCTCAGCATGCCATCAGAGATATGGAGAGTGTGGGCCCACAGTTACCTGAGGGCAGAATTAAACCACATACACATGGTACACAGCACTCAGTCATGGTGACCTGGTGCCAATAGCAAGTGAACTACCCTCATGTGCAGAATGATCGCTTCAAACATTCTTACCTTGGTACAACTCGGAGCGGCATGGTGGCTCAGTGGTTAGCACTGCTGCCTCATAGCACCAGGGACCCGGGTTCAAGTCCCACCTTGGACGACTGTCTGTGTGGAGTTTGTACATTCTCCCTGTGACTGCGTGGGTTTCCTCCCACAGTCCAAAGATGTGCAGGTTAGGTGAATTGGCCATGCTAAATTGCCCGTAGTATTAGGTGTGTTAGTCATATGTAGTTAGGGGAATGGGAATGGTGGATTACTCTTCGGAGGGTAGGTGTGGACGTGTTGGGCCGAAGATCCTGTTTCACACTGTAGGGAATCTAATCTAAAAAAGAACTCATTCATGTACTTATTGCAAGGCCTAACCATCTTCAGCTGCTTCGTCAATGACCTTTCCTCTGTCATAAGGTGGGTCATTCGCCAATGATTGCACAACGTTCAGCACCAAAGTTTCGTGACTCCTCAGATACTGAAGCAGTCAATGCTCAAATGCAACAAGATCTGGACAATATCCAGGCTTGGACCGACAAGTGGCAAATAACATTTGCACCACTTAAGTACCAGACAATGACCATCTCCAATAAGACAGAATTCAACAGTATGATTTTCAATGACACCCCCAACTATCAACATCCTGAGAGTTACTGTTGACCAGAAACTCAAATGGACTTGTTATAAAAATACAGGGGTTACAAGAGCAGGTCAGAGGCTGGGGATACTGCAGTGAGTAACTCACCTCCTGACTCCCCAAAGCCTGTCCATCATCTACAAGGCACGAGTCAGGAGCGTGATGGAATACGACCCACTTGCCTGGTTGAGTGCAGCTCCAACAACACTCAAGAAGCTTGACACCTCCCAGAACAAAGCAGCTCACTTTACTGGCACCTCCTTCCACTAGCTTCAACAATCACTCCCCCCCCCCAGCATCAAGGTTCAGTGGCAGCAATGTGGACCATCTAACCAAACACGACTTGCACTGTAGCAAGTCATCAAGGTTCTTTTGACACCATCATGCCCACAAAGTGTCCCTTACCATCTAGAAGGAGAAGGCCAGCGGACACATGGGAACACCACCCCCTGCAGGTTCCCCTCCAAGCCACTCGCCATCCCGACTTGGAAATACATCACCGTTCCTTCAGTGTCACTGGGTCAAAAAAGGGTTACCAGAATGTAGAAATGGCCAGGAAAGGTAAAATGAAGATGTAGATTTACACAAGATCCTGTAGGTGAGTCTGTTGCACGTTGATAGTTTAAGTTGCAGTTCTATATGTCTAGATTAGAGTGGTGCTGGAAAAGCACAGCAGTTCAGGCAGCATCCGAGGAGCAGGAAAATCGATGTTTCAGGAAAAAGCCCTTCATCAGGAATAGAGGCAGGGTGCCTGCAGAGTGGAGAGATAAATGAGAGGGGGTGGGGGTAGGGAGAAAGTAGCATAGAGTACAATGGGTGAATGGGGGTGGGGATGGAGGTGATAGGTCAGAGAGGAGAGTGAGGGAAGGTAGCAAAGAGTACAATGGGTGAATGAGGGTGGGGATGAAGGTCAGAGAGAAAGGTGGAGTGGATAGGTGGGAAGGAAGATAGGCAGGTAGGACAGGTCATGGGGAGAGTGCTGA
This sequence comes from Chiloscyllium punctatum, assembly GCF_047496795.1. Lineage (NCBI taxonomy): Eukaryota > Metazoa > Chordata > Chondrichthyes > Orectolobiformes > Hemiscylliidae > Chiloscyllium > Chiloscyllium punctatum. The sequence goes on from NC_092751.1 coordinate 84,418,410, forward strand.
GCTGGAAGGTTGGAATGTGGTGAGGTGGGGTGAAGGGGAAATGAGGAAACTGGTGAAGTCCACATTGATGTCATAGGGTTGAAGTGTTCCGTGGCGGAAGATGAGGCATTCTTCCTCCAGGCATCGGGTGGTGAGGGAGCGGCGGTGAAGGAGGCCCAGGACTTGCATGTCCTCAGCTGAGTGGGAGGGGGAGTTGAAATGTTGGGCCACAGGGTGGTGTGGTTGATTGGTGCGGGTGTCCTGGAGATGCTCCCTAAAGCGCTCTGCTAGGAGGTGTCCAGTCTCCCCAATGTAGAGGAGACCGCATCAGGAGCAACGGATACAATAAATGATATTGGTGGATGTGCGGGTAAAATTTTGATGGATGTGGAAGGCTCCTTTAAGGCCTGGGATGGAGGTGAGGGAGGAGGTGTGGGCGCAGGTTTTGCAATTCCTGCAGTGGCAGGGGAAGGTGCCAAGACGGGAGGGTGGGTTGTTGGGGGGCGTGGACCTGACCAGGTAGTCACGGAGGGAATGGTCTTTGCAGAAAACGGAAATGGGTGGGGATGGAAATATATCCCTGGTGGTGGCATCAGTTTGGAGGTGGCGGAAATGTTGCTGGATGATGTGGTTTATGCAAAGGTTGGTAGGGTGGAAAGTGAGCACCAGGGGGGTTCTGTCCTTGTTACGGTTGGAGGGGTGAGGTTTGAGGGCTGAGGTGCGGAATGTGGACAATGTCAACTAGATGAATATTATATTCTTGCATCATTTTGGGGCAGCATGGTGGCTCAGTGGTTAGCACTGCTGCCTCACAGCGCCAGGGACCTGGGTTCAATTCTATCCTTGGATGACTGTCTGTGTGGAGTTTGTACATTCTCCCAGTATCTGTGTGGGTTTCCTCTGCGTGCCCAAATTTCCTTCCACAGTCCAAAGATGTGCAGGCTAGACAGTGGACTGGCCTTGCTAAATTACCCATAGTATCCTGGGAGGTGGATTGGCTGTGGGAAATGTGGAGATACAGTGAGAGTCTGGATGGGATGCCCTATATTGGGTCAGTGCAGACTCAATGGGCCAAATGTGGGGATTCTATGATACATTTTCCTGCCTGGTCTGATTCCTGAAGGCCCTTTTCAGTTGTGCACTGGTGAATGGAAAATATGAATAGTCACTGTGCAATAGGAACATAGTGGAGGGAAAGCTTAATTATTTTAATTTTGAGAATGTTTCAAGTGTATGGGATCGGGGGAGTGGTGGACTATTTTGCATACCATGAGTGTTTTGAATTTGGTCGTTAGTTTGGTGTATCAGTGGATTAAAGGGTGAAAAAGGGTCAAGCATTTCAGACAGAAAGCAGGAGAATTTTCTTCTCACAGGGATTGAGAGTCTTTGTGCCTGTGTGTGAGTCTGTGAGTGTGTGTATGTGAGTCTGTGTGAGTCTGTATGTATGTGTCTGTGTGTGTCTGTGTGAGTTTGTGTGTACGTGTGCCTGTGTGTCTGTGTGAGTCTGTGTGTGTGTGAGTCTGTGTCTATGCGTGTCTGTGTGGGAATCTGTGGGGGTGCATGTATGTGTGGGTCTGTGTGTATGCGGGTCTGTGTGTATATCTGTGTGAATGTGAGTCTGTATATCTGTGTGTGTGTCTGAGTGTATGCGTATGTCTGTCTGTCTATCTATGTGGGTGCATGTGTGTGTGTCTGTGTGCGTGTGTGAGTCTGTGTGTATGTCTATGTGCATCTGTGTAAGTCTGTGTGTCTGTGTGTTTGTGTGTGTGTACACTTGTCTGTGTGTGGGTTTGTGTGTGTGTCTGTCTGTCTATGTGTGTCTTGTTCAGGTAAAACAATTTAAAATTTTTAGACATAACATATTTTTACAAAGATGAATGTGGGCCCCGTGATGATGCTGTCTTCAATCAGCATCCTTCTCACTTCATCCGGTCGATATGCTCTTCACTTGATCTCCTGCCACTTGGTGTTGAGCTCCACACTATAACTGGTTCCATTTGACTCGACACTAGAAATACAAGGATTGAGAGTCTTTGTGTGTCTGTATGTGAGTCTGTACGTATGTGTGTCTGTGTGTATGTGTCTGTGTCTGTGTATGTGTATGTATGTATGCGTATGTGTGTCTGTGTGTATGTGTGTCTGTGTGTGAATCTATGTATGTGTTTGTGTGTGAGTCTTTGTGTATGTGTGTGTGTCTGTGTTTGAGTCTGTGTGTATGTGTATGCGTGTGTGTGAGTCTTTGTGTGTATGTGTGTCTGTGTGTGAGTCTGTGTGTAAGTGTGTGTGTGTATATGTGAGTCTATGTGTATGTGTTTACATTATAAATGCCCGACAGTGTTAATAGCAATGCACAGGATTAGAAAATTCACCAACTCTGAGAGGTTCTCATTGGCATCGCTGCCTGGGACATTTGTTGCCATCCTGAATCACCCAGGAGATGGTCGTGAGCTGCTGTCTTGAACCAGAGCAATCAGCATGGCATAGATACCCCCACCATGGCATAGATACCCCCACCATGGCATAGATACCCCACCATGGCATAGATACCCCCATCATGGCATAGATACCCCCACCATGGCATAGATACCCCACCACGGCATAGATACCCCCACCATGGCATAGATACCCCCATCATGGCATAGATACCCCCACCATGGCATAGATACCCCCACCATGGCATAGATACCCCACCATGGCATAGATACCCCACCATGGCATAGATACCCCCACCATGGCATAGATACCCCCACCATGGCATAGATAGCCCAGCGTGGTGCCAAAGGGGATTGTTGTCCTCAATCACTGGAGCACAATCTAAAACCGGACCCATTCAGGAAGGAGCCCTTACTCAGCCTGGGATAGTATGTGACTCCAGTCCCACACTAACTCTTGGTTCACTCTTAATTTCCCTCTGAGTTGGTAAGAAGGGGATCTCAAGGAATTTTAAGTGGCCCAGCCAGATCTGGTGGAAATGGCAAAACCAATTCTCACCCAGGACGGTTTACAGAAAAGAAGGGGAGGGGGGGGAACGGTATTGAGGGTGGGGTTGTGGAGGGTGGGTGTAGGGGTGGGGAGAGAAGAGGGGGAGAGAAGAGGGGGAGAGGCAGTCAGTCTCTTTGTACCATATTAAGATTTTCTTCGCAGCTTACTTTCAAATCAAATTGAAATCAGTTGCCTCAGTTTGAAAAATCCTTAGGATCAAACATTGCATGGCAGCCAGACACGCCTTTGGAAATAACCTCAAAGAGAAATTCTGAATTGCAGTGCTCACCCTTGTCTCTGACCCCTCAGAATTGATGATCTCCTTGAGGTGCACGGTGTATGAGTACAACTGAACTGCACACATTCCTGACTTGACTGCAGGAAGGGAGATTGGGGGTTTTGACAGGGTTCGATCTTCATCGCTGGCATAGCATTTGCCAGGTGTGAGGGCTTTGCCAAGGTGAAGCTGGACAAAGTGAGCTGTGTTTTGAGACTCTCTGCTTGGGAACCAAGTTTGAGAAATGATCCTTTTCTGTGTCCAGCTCCATTGAGGCTGTGAGTCAACTCAGCAGCTGTCACGCCACCTGCTGGACAACATGATAGACTCGCCGATTCCATTGAGCTTCATGGAATCATACAGTGGAGGAGAGGCCCTTCAGCCCAATGTGTCTGTAACGCCACAAATACACAACTAGTCCCACTTTCCCGCACTGGACCCATACCCTTGAATCGTATGACACTTAGGTGCTTATCCAAGTATTTTTTAACAGTTGTGCTGTTTCCTGCCTCCTGCCTAGGTGGCACAGTGGTTAGCACTGTTGCCTCACAGCGCCAGAGACCTGGGTTCAATTCCCGCCTCAGGCAACTGACTGTGTGGAGTTTGCATGTTCTCCCCGTGGGTTTCCTCCGGGTGCTCCGGTTTCCTCCCACAGTCCAAAGATGTGGAGGTCAGGTGAATTGGCCATGCTAAATTGCCCGTAGTGTTAGGTAAGGGGTAAATGTAGGGGTATGGGTGGGTTACGCTTCGGCGGGGCTGTGTGGACTTGTTGGGCCGAAGGGCCTGTTTCCACACTGTGAGTAATCTAATCTAATCAAAAAAAATAACAATGTTCAGGTTTATTGCATACACTCTGTTACCCTCCAAGGCAGAGTGTTTCAGACGCCCACCAGTGTCTTCAGGGAAAATATTTCCCCAAATCCCATCTAAATTTCCTGCCTTTCACTTTATAAGTGAGACCCTTTATTCTTGAACCTGTAAGTGAGGGAACAGCTGCTTCCTATCTATCCTGTCCATGCCCCTCAGGGTCTTGTACACCTCTATCAGGTTCCCCACCTCAACCTTCTTTGCTCCAAAGAAAACAACCAGAACTAATACCATCTCTCTTCATTGCTGACATGTTCCACCCCAAGGCAACACCTTAGTGAATCTCCTCTGCACCCCCTCCAGTGCAATCACATCCTTTCCATAGAGCAGTGACCACACAGTACTTCAGCTGTGGTCCAACTAAAGTCCAGTACAGCTCCAACATAACCTCCTTGCTCTTCCAAACCAAGCCTCCAAGGCAAGCTCAGTGCCAGGTTTATCTGTGACACCCTGGATGATCAGGCGGCCTGTCAACATGCACTCTCCCCCAGGGGACTGGCACAGGAGGATTAGCGACACTCTGCCCTGTGTCTTCAACCTAATGCACATGGAACAGAGTAAATTCCATGGCAGCAAAATTCCACTGTGCCACTCCCCCACCTCAGTCACACACACCCTGCACAAATGCCATTTTCGTTAAGGGCACCTTTGTGGACATTGGGACTGTGCCACTTTTACAGCAGGCAGATTGGGGCATCAATCTGTGTGGAATGCTTGGAATGGCCAGCGCCATCTCTGAGCTCAGTATTACCGCAAGTGCTGGCATTTATGGGCACATGTTCAGGAACAAGGTGAACAAGATCGACTTAATGGGTTCAACACCCACTTTCAGGTTGGTGCCTGCGTTCGGTTGTATCAGAGTTTGTTGAAGAGCTCAGTTACAGATGGTGAGTCGCTAAGGTCCCACTGCCCAAAAGTCCTTTGGTATGAGTTTTTATTCAGCACATCATTGCAGTTGAATGCTCATTATCCTGGCATCATACCCTCACCTGTGCCACTCTGCTGTAACCTGGGAATTACAGACCAGTATGCCTAACATCTGTGGTGGTCGGTTACTTGAGAAGATTCTGAGATACGACATACTTGCATTTGGGAAGACCGGGTTTGATTGGGATTAGTCATTTGTTAATGGGAGATCACGCCTCACAAATTTGTTGGAGTTCTTTGATGAAGTGATCAGGAAGGTTGATGTGGGTAGGGTGGTAGACGTACTCCATATGGATTTCAGTAAGGCCTTTGATAAGTTTCCATGTGGTACGTTACTCTGGAATGTTAGATCACACAGAATCCAGGGGGGAGCTGGCAAATTGGATACACAATTGGCTTGATGGTAGGAAGCAGAGGGTAATGGTGGAAGGATGCTGGTCAGACTGGAGGTCTGTGACTAGTGGAGTGCCTCAGGGGTTGGTGCTAGGCCCATTACTGTTTGTTATCTATACCAATGATTTGGATGAGAATGTACAAGGCATGATCAGTAAGTTTGCTGATGTCACTAAGATAGGTGATATCATGGACAGTGAGGAAGGTTGTCAGGAATTGCAATAGGACCTTGATCAGCTGGGGAAGTGGGCTGAGAAATGGCAAATGGAGTTTAATACAGATAAGCGTGAGGTCTTGCATTTTGGACAGTCAAATCAAGATAGGAGTTTCATGGTGAATGGTAGGGCCTTAAGGAGTCTAGTGGAACAGAGGGACCTTGGAGTTCAGGTGCACGGTTCTCTGAAAGTGGAGTCACAGGTAGACAGGGCAGTGAAGGAGACTTTTAGCACAGTGGCCTTCATCAGTCAGGGCATTGAGGATAGAAATTGAGAAGCTATGTTGCTGTTATAAAGGACGTTGGTGAGGTCACACTTAGAGTATTGTGTTCAGTTTTGGTCACCTTGCTATAGGAAGGATGTTATTAAACTGGAAAGAGCGCAGAGAAATTTATAAGGATGTTGCCTGGACTGAATGGTCTGAGCTATAAGGAGAGGTTGGACAAGCTAGGAATTTTTCTTTAGAGCTTGGGAGACTGAGGGGGGGGGAATCTTATAGAGGTGTGTAAGATCATGAGAGGCATGGATAGGATGGATGCACTCAGTCTTTTTCCCAGGGTTGAGGAATCGGGGACTGGAGGGCATCAGTTTAAGGTTAGAAGGCAAGAATAAAAGGGAACCTGGTGGACAATCTTTTTACACAGAGGGTGGTACACGTATGGAATGAGCTGCCAGTGGAAGTGGTTGAGGTGGGTACATTAACAACATTTAAAAGGCATTTGGACAAATACATGGATAGGAAAGGATTAGAAGGATATGGGCCAAGTGCAGGGAAATGGGGTTAGCATGGATGGACATTTCGCTCGGCACAGACCAGTTTGGACCAAAGGGCCAGTCCCTGCGCCATAGGACCCTATGACCGTTAGTATTTGTGCCAGCCCTTCAAAGCAGGGGTGCCCATTGGATGGCATGGCATATCTACCGAGTGTCTGGTCACGACTCTCACCCACATGCCAACTACACGTGGGCAGCAAGAAGAGAAACAGAGCCACATGGACGCATGCTCCAATGAGGGGATCATTGGGTCACTCACACTCCCTCCACACTATTATAAGCTTTCACCAGCAGATGTCAAAGGAAGACTTGCATAAATGTGACACTTCACATGACCAACTGACACATCAAAGCGCTTTGTAGACAATGGAGTTTGGTCATTGTGATACAGACAACACTGTAACCAGTTTGTACGTAGCAAGCTCCCATTAGCAGAAATATCATAATCAAAAAGCCAAAGAATTGCAGTTGCTGGAAATCAGAAACTAAACTCGCCAGCTCTAGAAGAGAAAGTAGAGTTAATGTTTCAGGTCCAGTGACCCTTCCTCAACACAGAATTATGAGCTCCACAGATGCCTCTAGACCTGCTGGCTTTTATTTTTGAGCAATAGGATAATGACTGGATAATCCGGTGAGTGAGGGATAAATATTGGTCTGAATACCAGAGAACCACCCCCCCCCCCCCCCCCCCCCACCCCCGTTCTTCTTCAAATTAATGCCAGATAATCTTTTACAGCCTCCTGGTGGTGATACCTCATTGGAAAGGCAGCACCTCTGACAGTGTGGCATTTTCTCAGTGCTGTCCCAGAGCTTCAGCCTTTTGGGAAAAGTATGGAAGAACAGTGTTCCAGATCTCCATACCAAGAGGTCAAGCAGTTGTTAGCCTCAATTGGAGAAAGCCTAAGTTGCAAAGCAAACTCGATATTAACAACATTAACAACATGGCACTAAGAGTTGTGGATAGTGACGAAGGATGTTGCATGTTACAGAGGGTCATTGATAAGCTGCAGAGCTGGGCTGAGAGGTGGCACAGGGAGTTTAATGCAGAAAAGTGTGAAGTGATTCATTTTGGAAGGAGTAACAGGAGTGCAGAGTTAGTGGGAAGATTCTTGGCATTGGAGATGAGCAGAGAGATCTTGGTGTCCAGGTATGTAGATCCTTGAAAGTTGCCACCCAGGTTGATAGGGTTGTTAAGAAGGCATACAATGTGTTAGCTTTTATTGGTAGAGGGATTGAGTTTCGGAGCCATAAGGTCATGTTGCAGCTGTTCAAAACTCTGGTGCGGCCGCCCTTGGAGTATTGTGTACAGTTCTGGTCACCACATTATAGGGAGGATGTGGAAGCTTTGAAAATCTCTCAGAGGAGATTTACCAGGATGTTGCCTGGTATGGAGGAAAGATCTTATGAGGAAAGGCTGAGGGACTTGAGGTGTTTTCATTAGAAAGAAGAGGTGACTTAATTGAGACAGAGAAGAAAATCAGGGGGTTGGATAGGGTGGACAGTGAGAGCTTTTTTCCTCAGATGGCGATGGCTAGCAGGAGGGAACACAGCTTTAAATTGAGGGGTGATAGATATAGGACAGATGTCAGAGGTAGTTTCTTTACTCAGAGAGTAGTAAGGGCCTGGAACAGTAGTAGATTCGTCAACTTTAAGAGCATTTAAATAGTCATTAGCTAAACATATGGACGAGAATGGAATGATATAGGTTAGCTGGGCCTCAGATTGTCTCACAGGTCAGCGCAATATCAGGGTGTGTACTGCGCTGTAAAGTTCTATAGTCTAGAGGGTTATAGACTCATGCAGCATGGAAACAGACCCTTCGGTCCAACCAGTCCATCCTGACCATGTTTCCAAACTAAACTAGTCCCACCTTCCTGTGCTTGGCCCGTCTCCCTCCAAACCTTTCCTATTCATGAACTTCTCCAAATGCCTCTTAAACACTGTAACTGCACCTGCATCTTTCACTTTCTCCAGAAGTTCATTTCACACACACTCTCTGTACTAAAGTTGCCCCTCATGTCCTTCTTAAAACTTTCTTCTCTCACCTCAAAAATATGCCCCCTCAGGAAAAGACTCCTGTCATTCACTTTATCTATGCTCCTCGTGATTTTGTAAACCTCTATAAGAGCACCCCTCAACCACCTACGCTCCAATGAAAGATGTCCCAGTCTATTCTTATATCTGAAACCCTCCATTCCCGGTAACATCCTGGTAAACCTTTTCTGAACCTTCTTCAGTTTAATAATATCCTTCCTATAACTGGGTGACAGGAGCGGGCCACAGTACTCCAGAAGAGGCCTCACCAATGTCCTGTACCTTCTCGACATGACTTCTCAACTCCTATACTCAACATTTTCCACGAGTTTTCATAGCACAGACTTAAGGATGATAAAACCAGAGTTGGAAGAATGGTGAATAAGGCAGTGGGGCAAATCCAGTTTCTAAATAATTACATTCCATAGTTAAATGCCTAGCCTTAGCCTCCTGATTTGCTGATATTAAGGTGATTAGCTCAATGCTTGGCATGTGGAGGGTTCATTCCTCAGCGACGTGCAGTGTTGTTTCGGTTGGTTCTCAAGGGGATAAGGGCTTTGGTCCCAGTGGTTAGAGATTAAGTGTACAGGGCCCCCTTTAAATGGGGCCCACTGTCACTGTAGTCATTTCGAAGGCTGACGTTTGGAAAATGCAGTTTGTCATAGGAGGTTGTTCGTGACATTTCAAATTCCTTGGTCCTAAGAGCATCTCCAAGGTGCAGGAGAAATACCATTCCATAAATTGACTTGGTTCCCAGAACATAGAACAGCGCAGGAACAGGCCCATTTGCCGTGGTGTTGTGGTAAACATGATGCCAAGTTAAACTGATCCCTTCTGCCCGCCCATGGTCCATATCCCTCCATTCCTTGCCTATTCATGTGCTTATCTGAAAGCCCCTTAAACAGCCCTATCATATTCTCCACTACCACCCATTCCTGGCATCTTCTGTTCTCTGTATAATAACCTTGCCCCTCATATCTCCTCTGAACTTTACCCCTCTCACCTTAAATGCATGCCCCCCTAGTATTTCAACTCTGGGAAAAATACTCTGTCAACTCTATCTATTCTTCTCATAATGTTATAGATTTCTAACAGGTGTCCCCTCAGCCACTTCAGAGAAAACAATCCTAGTGTGTCTAGTTTCTAGCTCATACCCTCTAATCCAGGCAGCCTCCTGGTAAACCTCTTCTGCACCCTCTCCAAAGCCTTCTTATTTATTTTCGAGAAAACAAAACCTCACAATAATACACTGGCAATTCGGAGTCAGTCCCCTGGACAGAGGAGATTCTAAATCCCCCGTTTATATCATTTTTTTGTTTTTTCCCCACACCACTGGCAAACAGCAGGAGTGCTCGTTTCTCCCCAGCTCATTTGGTGTGTGTATAGATGTAGGACACAGTGAAGAAACGACGAGCATAGAAAACGTTATTCATTTTGCACCACCAGGAAGTGAGAACACCCTAGTGGCCAGTGACAAGCAGTGCCCTTCTCTTTAGGGGCGATGCCTCCATGATTGAAAAGGGTGAAAGGAAAGTCTTCACCTTCCTGTAGTGTAGCAACCAGAAATGAACACGATAGTCCAATTTAACAATTATCGCATAATCCACCGTTTTCCAAAGGCTTGTAATCAAGTCAGACCCATCTGGTATTAGACCATAAGACCATGAGACGTAGGAGTGGAAGCAAGACCATTTAGCCCACCAAGTCCACTCCGCCAATTACTCGTGGCTGATGGGTGTTTCAATTCCACTTACCCGCTCTCCCCCCAGTAGCCCTTAATTCCTTGCGAGATCAAGAATTTACCAATCTCTGCCTTGAAGACAGCCAACGTCTCGGCCTCCACTGCGCTCCATGGCAATGAATTTCACAGGCCCACCACTCTCTGGCTGAAGAAATGTCTCCTCATTTCCATTGTAAATTGACCCTCTCTAATTTTAAGGCTGTGCCCATGGGTTCGAGGCTCCCCACCTAACGGAAACAACCTCCCAGCGTGCATCCTTTCTAAATCATGCATTATCTTGTAGTGTTGCATCACCTCAATATGGCGTTATTAACCCTCCAACACCTTTTAGGTTAGATTGGATTACCTACAGCGTGGAAACAGGCCCTTTGGGCTAACAAGTCCACACCGACCCTCCGATGAGCAATCCACCCAGATCCATTGCCCTATATTTACCCTTGCACCTAACACTACAGGCAATTTAGCATGGCCAATTCACCTAACCTGCACATCTTTGGACTGTGGAAGGAAACCGGAGCACCCGGAGGAAACCCACGCAGCTACGGGGAGAATGTACAAACTCCACACAGTCAGTTGCCCGAGGCGAGAATTGAACCCGGGTCCCTGGTGCTGTGAGGCACCACTGAGCCACCGTGCCACCCCATCTTTCTTTTCCTCCCTTTCCGCCCCCTCCCCCCCCCATCCTGGACTTTCTGGGAATTAATTTCTTGAACAGAGCTGGGAACAAACCAGGAGAGCAATTCTAAAGCTAATATAACAACATGGGGGCACTTTTCCACTTTCCTCAAGAATTTTAATGAAGTTAGTTCCAAAAAGGGGCTTCTCGGAGGAATGTGAATCTGTGGAATTCTTTACCGCAGTGGGTTTTTGAGGCTAGATCATTATTGATCAGGAAGGGAATCAATGGTTATGGGGAAAAGGCTGGGAAGTGGGATTGAGGGTTATCAGATGATCTGACTGAACAACAAAGTAGACCCATTGGGCTGAATGGCCCACTGCTGCTCAGTGATTCAACAAACAGAGGGAGGATGGTACTTAGCAATAGACTGAAGCTTTCTCTGCCCGTGTTTGACCTGATGCCATGAGGTTTCATGAAGTATTTCCCTTTTCCAATCAGTACAGGAAAGGTTGGAACAAAATCAGAAAGTGCTGGAGAAACTCAGTTGGACTGGCAGCATCCAGGGAGAGAGAAACAGAGTGAATGTCTCGAGTCTGGAGTGATTCTTCTTCAGATTTTCTTCTTTCTCTCTCCGGACCTGCTGAATTTCTCCAGTAATTCTTGTGTTTGTTTTAAGTTTCCAGCAGTTCTTGGATTTTTTTTGTTTGTTGTAGGGAAGGCTGTGCTTCTGGAAGTTGGATTAGTGGTGCTGGAAGAGCACAGCAGTTCAGGCAGCATCCAAGTAGCTTTGAAATCGACGTTTCGGGCAAAAGCCCTTCATCAGGAATAAAGGCAGTGAGCCTGAAGTGTGGAGAGATAAGCTAGAGGAGGGTGGGGGTGGGGAGAAAGTAGCATAGAGTACAATGGGTGAGTGGGGGAGGGGATGAAAGTGATAGGTCAAGGAGGAGAGGGTGGAGTGGATAGGTGGAAAAGAAGATAGGCAGGTAGGACAAGTCCGGACAAGTCAAGGGGACAGTTACTGAGCTGGAAGTTTAGAACTAGGGTGAGGAGGGGGAAGGGGAAATGAGGAAACTGTTGAAGTCCACATTGATGCCCTGGGGTTGAAGTGTTCCGAGGCAGAAAATGAGGCGTTCTTCCTCCAGGCATCTGGTGGTGAGGGAGCGGCGGTGAAGGAGGCCCAGGACCTCCATGTCCTCGGCAGAGTGGGAGGGGGAGTTGAAATGTTGGGCCACGGGGCGGTTTGGTTGATTGGTGCGGGTGTCCCGGAGATGTTCCCTAAAGCGCTCTGCTAGGAGGTGCCCAGTCTCCCCAATGTAGAGGAGACCGCATCGGGAGCAACGGATACAATAAATGATATTAGTGGATGTGCAAGTAAAACTTTGATGGATGTGGAAGGCTCCTTTAGGGCCTTGGATAGAGGTGAGGGAGGAGGTGTGGGCGCAGGTTTTACAGTTCCTGGATTAGAGGGTGGGTTGTTTGGGGGGGGGGTGGACCTGACCAGGTAGTCGCGGAGGGAACGGTCTTTGTGGAAGGCAGAAAGGGGTGGGGAGGGAAATATATCCCTGGTGGTGGGGTCTTTTTGGAGGTAGTGGAAATGTCGGCGGATGATTTGGTTTATGCGAAGGTTGGTAGGGTGGAAGGTGAGCACCAGGGGCGTTCTGTCCTTGTTACGGTTGGAGGGGTGGGGTCTGAGGGCGGAGGTGCGGGATGTGGACGAGATGCGTTGGAGGGCATCTTTAACCACGTGGGAAGGGAAATTGCTGTCTCTAAAGAAGGAGGCCATCTGGTGTGTTCTATGGTGGAACTGGTCCTCCTGGGTACAGATCCGGCGGAGGCGGAGGAATTGGGAATACGGGATGGCATTTTTGCAAGAGGTAGGGTGGGAAGTGGTGTAATCCAGGTAGCTGTGGGATTGTAAAAAATGTCAGTGTCAAGTCGGTCGTCATTAATGGAGATGGAGAGGTCCAGGAAGGGAAGGGAGGTGTCAGAGATGGTCCAGGTAAATTTAAGGTCAGGGTGGAATGTGTTAGTGAAGTTGATGAATTGCTCAACCTCCTCGCGGGAGCACGAGGTGTCCAGTCTGCAGGACCAGCACAGGAATGGGGGTGGGAGTCTTTCATGGGAAGTCTTTCTTCCTGACTCCCATCAGCGTGCAGGAAGTTGATGCGCTTCCTGACTCCCATCAGCGTGCTGGGAGGATTTACCATTTGACAATCTACCAGCTCAGCCCAGAAGTAAACACACCTTCTTTGTGAATCACTTCTTTGAGGGACCTGAGACTATTCTACAGGACCTTCCTAATCCCATTTTACCTACTGACTACAGCTCGACTTGCTATAACGCACATTTCGTTAACGCCAACTCACTGTAACGCGACTGACAAATTGGAAACACTGTTTCTGAAGCACGAACTTTTAAAACGTGTGTTGGCTGTAACACGATGACATCGCCAACACTTTAATCGCTGTTTCTAAAGCACGATTTCTCTATAAGGCAGGGTTGCACAAGAACACAATCATCGTGTTATAGCAGAACTACCTGTATGTTGTAAAAATACACACAATAATATTAAATCTCCTCACACAAGTCTTTTGTCCTCAGTGGGACAGGTATCCTGCTCCTTTTACCAGCTTCTAATTTGCTAAACTACGTTTCTCAGTCAAGTTGCATACTTCATGCTTCAATGAAACTTGTTCCTGTCAAACATGTCACAACAAATACTTCAGACACTTAAGCTTAAATGATCTAAACAGAAGCCACTTGAAGTGTGTTAGTGTTTTCCTTAGCTATGCTCTAGACTGACTGGCAATCTCAGTGAACACGGCAATTCCACGTGCCCTCAAAAAGACTAAATTTGAGGTATGTGTGTGTGTCAGAAATAGATCCAGAACTCGGCTGTGCTCTAACCTGCCCTTCTCCTTTGGAAAACGTCTCCCTTTACCGAGCAGAGAACTCTAACATTTTTCTAACTAGGGGCTGTTTCACCGGCCCTTACAACGTGCACGGAGATGGGTTTGGCAAATGCGCCCACTGTGTGTGACCTTTCTGTTTTAACTATCTATTCTTTTACACGCTGTGCACTCTGTGTGGGAGAGCCTTAATCCACCTTGGCTTTCAGCAGTATAAATGCACCCTGCTAAAAAGGGAAACTATATATCCAGGCTTAGTTTACACTTCATGTGGGGTCTGTAAACTAATAATTACATTCACCCCAGTTGGTTAACCAACCCCAGAAAAATCTTAATTGGAACAAAGGAGCCAATAGTCCAGTTGCTGTGTATAATTCAAGGTCACTTCTCAAAGAATTCTTTAGCTGTCTCAAATTATATTCACCACGACACATATCAAATTCTAATTGTTAGGATTCAAGGTTTACTAGTGAGATGCAAACACCACAAGCCAATTTTCAGCTCACATCCAACTCTACTTCATTGCAGTTAACAGCCCAGTATTCTTCCTGTTCATCCAAGGCAAATGTATTGTGAGGGGGTTTATAACCGATGGGGGTGGTTATTCTGCAAACCACTATTCTCTTATTTCCATCTTTGATGTATTCCCATTCTAATAGCAAGCAACAAAATATTGGTGTACAGTTAGCAAGAGATGGCAACAATATGATAGTGTTACTGAACAACTGGATCACTGGATTGCAATCATGAGGCCCTAATTTGCTGGAACCAAGAGTTTAAATCCCACCCTGACCGTTGGTGGATTTTATATTAAGAAACAAAACTGTAAATCCATCTATGAAGCTGTCCTCAATTGTACAAATCCGTCTGGTTCACTAATGTCTTTTATGGAGTGAAATCTGCCATCCTTACCTGAAGTAGACTATATGTGACTCCAGACCCACAGCAATGTGGTTGGCTTTTAACTACCCTCTGAAATGACCAAGTAACTCAGTCCAAGGGCAATTAGGAATGGGCAACGAATGGTTAACAAAAACAGAAATTTCTGAAAGAAATCAAAAGGTCTGGTAACACCATGGAGAGAGTCAGAGAATCCCTACAGTGTGGAAGCAGACCATTTGGCCCAACTAGTCCCACACTAACCCTCCGAAGAGTAACCCAGCCAGACCCAATCCCGTACCCTATCACTCTACATTTACCCCTGACTAATGCACCTAACCTACACGTCCCTGAACACTATGGGGTAACTTAGCATGGCCAATTCACCCTAACCTGCACAGCTTTGGATTGTAAGAGGAAACTGGAGTACCTGGAGGAAACCCACTCAGACATAGGGAGAATGTGCCCAAGGCTGGAATTGAACCCAGCTCCCTGGTACTGTAAGGCAGCAGTGCTAACCATTCACCCACCAAAAAATAGAGTCACATTTTAAGTCCAGCGACCCTCTTCAGAACCGGGCTAACAATTCTCATGTACTTTCCACCATCATTGGAAATTCCAGCAGGACAGTGCTGGTTCTTTACAGAGCTAAACTCCTTCCCCACTGTGTCAGACCTGGCTCAATTCATTAACACACTTACCTTTGAATCACAAGTTTCAGGTTTTTATGTCCCACTCCAAGTCTTGTGTATGAAAATTAAGACTGGCATTCCAAGGGAGAAGCTTAAACCAAGGCCCCATTTCTATGCAAATTATCTTCCACAGAGGTTTCCTGTATGTTCACAGGGTGAGGGCACCGCTGGCTGGGCCAACATTTATTGACCATCCTTAGGTCTCTTTCAAAATCATCGAATTTTACAGAACAGAAGGAGGCCATATGGCCCATTGCATCTGTACCAGCACCCCAAAAGAGCTAACAGCTATTCCCATTCTCCAGTACTCTCTGTAGCCCTCTACCAGCAGTCTGAATCAAATATAATTTTATTATGAAGAAGTGGTGGTGAGGTGCCTTCTTGAACCACTATAGTCCATGTGCTGTAGGTTGACCCACAATGGCCTTAGGGACAGAGTTCCTGGGTTTTGACCCAGTGAAAAGTTTGACCCACTGAAGGAACAACAACATATTTCCAAGTCAGAACTGTGAGTTGCTTGGATGGAAACTTGCAGGTGGTGGCTTTCTCATGTACCTGCTGCTCTTGTCCTTCCCGCTGGAAGTGGTCGTGGGTTTGGAAGATGCTGTCTAAGGAACTTTGATGAATTTCTGTAGGGCATAGTAATCTTGAAATAAAACCAAAAAAAAACCTGCAGACGTTGGAAATCTGAAACAAAAACAATGACTCTGTGGAGAGAGAAACAGTGTTAACATTTTGAGTCCAGTGACCTTTGTCAGAACTGTCAGATCTGCTGTGTTTCTCCAGCACTTTCTGTTTTTGTGCAACAATCTTGGTCTCATTGTGCTGGTGAAGAATACTGTTGGGTTAAGTTTATTTATGAAACATCTTTGCGAGTTCTCATCGGACGAGCCTGCAGGAGAGAGGTACGTTATGCGTCACCACATTACATTTTGAGCATTCTGTGCATTACTAGAATATTAGTTAGATTTAACCCCTTTATGCTTCAAAGGGAAGCTTACTCCATGAACTCCCCAGTGCCTGCTCTCTAACCTCTGCCCTGCCCTGTACAGCTCTACTTCTGTTGTAGTGTTTTCTGTCCTTTAGCACTTACACCCATGAGTTCCTTTATTAAAGGATCCTGCCTCCCAAGACCTTCCATAAACACCAATTCTTTGATTCAGTATTCGGTTACCCTATCTCTCAACCTGTCTTTGGCTCAGCATGTGTTTTTAAATGATTAAACCTCTGCAAAGTACTTTACAACAGATTTCTACATCATATAAATTCCATTCATCATGTCTTGTTTAATTGCTTGATTCGGAAAATCCCAAGCCACTCAGGTAGATTATTTCAAGTTTATAGATAATGGAAAGAGGCTATTTGGCCCATCGTGACCAGCTAAAAGGAAACAGGAAGCATACATAAGGTCCAGATGACTGAAAACAGACGAAGCTTTGGAACAAGAATGGGGCAATTGGGACCAATCTGAAACAAGGAATTAAGAAGGATAAAAGGGGTCATGAAATATCTTTAGCAAACAGGGTTAAGGAAAAGCCCAAAGCTTTTTATTCATATATAAGGGGCAAGAGGGTAACTAGAAAAAGGGTTGGCCCACTCAAGGACAATGGAGGAAAGTTATCTGTGGAGTCAGAGAAAATGGGTGAGATTCTTAATGAGTACTTTGCATCGGAATCACCAAGGAGAGGGACCTGACAGATGTTGAGGGATAGATGCTTGATTACTCTATACGTCAAGTCAGCATAAGGAGGGAGCAAGTGTTGGGTATTCTAAAAGGCATTAAGCTGGACAAGTCCCCAATTCCAGATGGGATCTATCCCAGGTTACTGAAGGAAGCGAGAGAGGAAATAGCTGGGGCTTTAACAGATATCTTTGCAGCATCTTTAAACACGGGAGGACTGGAGAATTTCTAATGTTGTCCCCTTGTTTCAGAAGGGTAGCAGGGATAATATAGATAATTATAGATCGGTGAGCCTGACCTCAGTGGTAGGAAAGCTGCTGGAGAAGATACGAAGGGATAGGATCTGTTTACATTTGGAGGAAAATGGGCTTATCAGTGATAGGCAGCATGGTTTTGTGTAGGGAAGGTCTTGCCAACATAATAGAATTCTTTGAGGAAATGACCAAGTTGATTGATGAGGGAATGGATGTAGATATCATATACATGGACTTCAGTAAGGTGTTTTATCAGGTTCGCCACGGTAGGTTGGAAAGTGAAGTTGCATGGGGTCCAGGATGAGCTAGCTAGATGGATAGAGAACTGAATGGCAAGGAGACAGAATAGTAGTGGAAGGGAATTTCTCAAAACAGAGAACTATGACAAATGGTGTTCCACAGGAATCCAAATTGGGACCACTGTCGTTTATAATATAGATAAATGATCTGAAGGTATAGGTGTTCTGATTAGCAAGTTTTCAGATGACAATAAGATTGGAGTAGTAGTAGATAGTGAAGGGGACTGTCAGAGAATGCGGCAGAATTTGGATAGATGGTGCACTTCGGAGAGAAATGGCAGATGGAGTCTAATCCAGGCAAATGTGAGGTGATGAATTTTGGAAGATCCAATTCAAAAGTGAACTATATAGTAAATGGAAAAGCCCTGGGGAAAATTGATGTACAGAGAGATCTGGTTGTTCAGGTCCATTATACCCTGAAGGTGGTAACGCAGGTCAATAGAGTGGTCAAGAAGGCAAATGGCATGCTTTCCTTCATTGGGTGGGGTATTGAGTACAAGAGTTGGCAGATCATGTTACAATTGTATAGGACTTTGGTTTGTCCACATTTGGAATACTCCATACAGTTCTAGTCACATTACCAGAAGGACGTGGTTGCTTTGCAGAGGGTGCAGAGGAGGTTCACCAGGATGTTGCCTGGTATGGAGGGCACTAGCTATGAAGACAGGTTGAGTAGATTAGGGTTATTTTCATTAGAAATATGGAGGTTGGGGCTGACCTGATTGAGGCTTACAAAACTATGAGAGGTATAAACAGGGTGGATAGCAAGAAGCTTTTCTTCCCCAGAGTCGGGGAATTCAATTACTAGGGGTCACGAGTTCAAGGTGAGGGGGGAAAAGTTCAAGAGAGATATGCGTGGAAAGTTCTTTACGCAGAGGGTGGCGGGTGCCTGGAATGCGTTGCCAGCAGAGGTGGTAGAGGTGTACACTGAAGATGTATCTAGGCAGATACATGAATGGGCAGGGAGCAGAGGGATACAGATCCTTAGAAAATAGGTGACAAGTTTAGATAGAGGATCTGGATCGGCACAGGCTTGGAGGGCTGAAGGGCCTCTTGTGCTGTAACTTTCTTTGTTCTTTGAATCCACAGTAACCTTTCAAAGAGGACCCAGCTCATCCCCATAACCCCATTGTTTACCATGGCTAATCCATCTAGCCTGCACATTCCTGGACACTATGGGGAAATTGAACATGGCCAATCCACCTATCCTGCACATCTTTGGACTGTGGGAGGAAACTGGAGCACCCAGAGGACATCTATGCAGAGGAAGAACATGCAAACTCCACTGTTCCCTCATGCAAAATGTATAAAATCATTTGTATTTGTTAAGTGCCCTATTACCACATCTATCTGCAGTACTTTACCCAGTACTAATATTGGGTGAACCAGTCTGAAGTTCCTGGTTTTCTGGCACTCTCCATTTTAAAAAAAAAGAGTGAGATTGGATGGTGACAAATGTAATCTGTTGGGCTCTTCCAGAATTTTGGAAGATGACAACCAGCTCTGAGGCTATCTCCATTAGTAACCAGCAATGTACATGATCAGGGCATGGGGACTAAATAACCTTCAGTCCTATTATGCTCTCCAACATTTTAAACTAATACCAATTTCCTTCAATTTGCCCTTCCCAAAGTGCTTGTAAGCACTTCTGACAAATATTTTGTACCTCCTTCGATGAAAGCAGAATAAAATGTAGTTGTTTAATTGCTCTGCCATTTCCTTATTCTTCATTATAAATTCTCCAATGTCAGACTTTATGAGGCCTACATTTGTTTACACAGTGTTTTCACACTTGCAGAAGCACTTACAGCCCATTTTTTTGTTTCTTTCAAGTTTACTCTCTCATTCTATTTCTCCCCTCTTTACATCTTGGTCCTCCTTTGCTGAATTCTAAACTGTTCCCAGTTCTTAGGCTTACTACTTTTTTTTCCAAACAACTTTATACAACTCCTCTTTGGATCTAATATTAACTTTAACTTCTTCGGTTAACCAAGGTTAGCCATTTAGCCTACTACGTTCCTTGATCCGAAAGGAAAGTATATCTGGTGCAATGCATGTATGCATTCTTAAATATTACTCTTACCAATCTACTACCATGCCTTTTAGTGAGGTTACCCAATTTATCTCAGCCAAACTTATCACAACACAATTGTACTTTGTACAAAAGGAACTGAGGTATTCTGTCCTCCCACCCCACTTACCAACACTGATTCCCACTGAACTCTGGAGAGAAAACTAAATTCTTCTCCAGTGAGAGTTTAAGAAGCCTCCATATCCTTTAGAATAGTTAACGGCTTGAATTCTTCCTTTGAACAAAGTTATCTTCTCTTCAGATTAAAAAAAAAACTTTCTTCCATCAACACTCAGCAATGTTTACCTTCGGTCTTTTAGTTGTAATTAAAATTACAATTTGATCTGTGGCCTTTTGAGGTTTCTTTTTTTTTTAGGACTCATTCTTTTGAATTTCAATAAGTCCAAGGGGGTTTCCCTTCCAATTTCCAACATTCAGAACAAACATAGCTCACCTCGTTATAATGGAAACAACTTGGCTCCAGATTTTCACCTCCTCTTCAGATTGGAGGCATTCTCAGCTATCTAGTCTTTCCCTTGGTTATTTGCCTTCCTTATACCCTCCTGTTTTCTAAGCTGTTCGATTTTACGAGAGCAATGCGAAAGAAAAAAGTCTTCATTCTCTAATGAGCTCATAATTGTCAGGCATTATTGCCACCGATCCAGCCGTTGCAACCGATTGGTTCTCAACATAAGTTCTTATTGTGAATGGTAATTAGAGAAATGTAAAAACTGAGAATAAGCTAAGAACTTCATATGTGGTTTCACCTTAGTATGGATTTAAACTAAAATGCATTCCTGGCACTAAAACTACCTCTCCACCCCCACCCCCCCCCGAGGCTCCCAGCCTCATTGCTGATGAAGAGCTCCTGCCCGAAACATCGAACCTCCTGCTCCTCGGTTGTTGCATGACCAGCAACACACTCTTGACACTAAAACAGGTGAGTTTCTCTCTCTGACCTGTAGTATTTATGTAATACAAATTTAGACTACAGACACTCTATATCAAATACTAGTCCCTGTTGAGATAAAATGCATCAATGAAGCCTGGGCAAAGGATCAAACTGATACAGACGATACCATGGAGCAATTATTTCACGGACAACTACTACAGAACAGCAGCTGCCTCCTGCAGTCAGAGAATCAGAGTTTGCAGAGTTCTGGGGACTGCAAAAAAAAACAAAAATGTGGCTCAAAATCAAAACACTACACAAAGTTGGAAATCTGCTGGAAGACCACGAAGGGTTGGAAAATATTCAGCATACCAGGCAGCATTGAGGGAAAGAAAAACACTCAACATAACCATAAGAAGTAGGAGGAGTAGACAATTCAGGGCTCTCCCCCCACCAGAAAAAAAACATGCTCCACCATTCAACAGGATCACAGCTGATCTGACATCCCATTTGAACTGCTTCCCCTGGCATCCTAACACTATGATGATCTAGTAGTCGCTTGTTCAGACTAAAGCATCACATAATAAGGATTCCAATAAGAGATCATTTCTCTCTCAGCAGTCGCTGTCAGACTCAATGCCAATGAAAGAAATAGAAGGAAAATAAACTTGTTGCATTCATAATAGGATATAAACTACAGGAGGCCACTTACATAGTGTGTGCACAAGCTCTCCAGATGAAGCAGTTCTCTTTGTGCCACTCTCCCCATAACTCTGCAATTCTTCCGTTTCAGATAACACTTAAATGCTTCAATTGAACCTGCCCCCACTTCACTCTCAGGTTGTGCAGTCCAGAACTTAACCCTTTGCTGCGTGAATCACATCCTAAGCTCATAACACTCTCCTTGTTCTGCGAATGCCTGTTAGACTAGCCCAAACCACAAACAGCAATCATCAGATGCAAACAGTCCAATGGTCAATGGGAAGAAAAATAACAGGCACTTATTCTGGAGCAGAACAAGTTGCAGGTTGACCCAATGAAGAACATATAATGTGGGCAGCTCAGTGGTTAGCACTGCTGCCTCACAGCATCAGGAATCCAGGTTGGGTGCTACCCTTAGTTGAAAAATGCGGTGCTAGAAAAACACAGCAGGCCAGGCAGCATCCGAGGAGCAGGAGAATCGACGTTTCGGGCATAAGCCCTTCTTATGCCCGAAACGTCGATTTCTCCTGCTCCTCGGATGCTGCCTGGCCTGCTGTGTTTTTCCAGCACCACATTTTTCAACTCTGGTCTCCAGCATCTGCAGTCCGCACTTTCTCCTGGATGCTACCCTTAGGCAACTGTGCAAACTCCACCCATTCTGCGTGAGTTTTTGCCAAGAGCTCCAGGTTCCTCCCACAGTCCAAAGATGTGCAGCTCAGGTGGATTGCCCAAGGTGTCCAGGGATGTGTAGATTAGCCATGGGAAATGCAGGGTTTTAAGGATGGGGTAGGTCTGGGTGGGATGGCTCTTTGGAGAGTTGGTGTGGACTCAATAGGAGTTCCACAATGAGCATGGCGTGCCCTGCTAATGATGTAATTTAATACATCTCCTGCATCTCATACTGTACCTGCAGTATACTTCAGGTATACCTCACTGAAATGGGCCAAGTCTTTTCAAGTAAGTGTTCAATGATATTTATAGAATTGCAGACTAGACAGGGATGAAAGCTGCAGTCATCATACTTACACATGTAGCTTTCCTTTTCTCACATTGTGGACAGCATGCCTCTAACAGCTTTTAAAAAACAAGGCACCAGACAGTTTACATGAAACTGCTGAGAAATGCTCTTTAAGCCCCACTGTTTGATTCACTGCTGCTTTCAGTTATGTCAGCCTTCACGTTCCACTCCTTTACTGGTGTGATGTTTGTTGGCACTTTTCAATCCTGTTGACCATCTGCGTGGGCCTTCTCTCTTTTTCCTGCGTCTGTGTCTGATAAGGCACACAATTCTGACTAAGTCTTTATCCAACATGCCAATTGCCTTCCCCACTGCGGCAAATGTGCCAATTATAGATTTCCACCTCAGTTTGATTCACTTACAAATCTCCAGAATTTGCACAGTTGAATTTCATCTTTTCCCGCAAACTGCAATGCACAGGACAAAACTTTAAAGCAACAAAGTCAAAAATGCTGTTATTGTTTTAAATATAAATTAGTTTAATATTGGCTAAATGTTGCCCACACACTTTAGAAAAATTAAGAGTGCAAATCATGAATTCAATTTTTATTCAAATCTTGTTAAGAGCACTCTAGTCTTTATTTGCAAAAAACAAATCAACAGCACTGTGTGTAGAGTGTTATGTTAAAAAAACTGATAATACAAAAAGATTCACTTTGCCAAAATGTGTTTGATATGGCAATGGAAGCAAAGAATTATGTAGCAGATAATTTCTGAGGATCGGTCAAAGACAAGGACAAAATGGGTTTTAAAATCACCTCAGAAAGGGTTTCCAGTGAGGTGAACAATCATCTTGATACAGTGCATAAAACTTGAAAGAATTTTTTTTAAAAACTACAGATATTGCACAACCAACCAGTGTGGGAGCTAAGTACAGTTTTCACTGAATCCTGTCATCAATGGTGTCAACATCTGTAAAAGCAGCAGAAAAGCAAACGTTTCACTGAAATAAATAAACTTATAACAAGAACTTGCAATGTTAAAATGGACAAGTACTTAAAATGTTATACTACAAAGACATAATGCACATGCCTTCTTTATCCAACCAAAAAACTCCTCCCTTCCTTCGGGCTTGTTTTAGTCAAACAGTAGTGACAAGATTTTAATAAAGTGCATTTTTGAAAGATTTGCCAGTGAAGCATCGTCTGCACCAAATATAAAGTTAACAAAACATCTGCATTCATTAGAAACCAAATTCACAGCATAAATCTTCAGGAAATTCATTTTGTTTTTACACTGACAATTTACTAAAAAGAATTAAGATGCAAACTAAAAACCCACAATAGTGTTTACATAATACATAAATACCGAGCATCAATTATGTGCTTCTGATTGGCAATTTTGTCTTTCCAGACCAATGTCAAAATTATGCAAAAACAGTTAAATACTTCTTATTGTTCTTTTAGCACAGTCTGACAAGAAGTGTTGCACATAGCACTAACTGGGTCAGATTTTTGGAAGCTTTGGTGCACTAACAACAGGGTTGGTCTCCTGTAAGTATCTCCTTCCTGCTGTCTTGTAATCATATGTGCATTCATGAGTCTCAGCATAGCGATGTGTTGCACAGAAGTTGTTTCCACACCTGCAAACAGATAAGACATGATTTAGTTCTTTAATGATTGGCCACTTCAGTCATGTGGCACTGAA
This sequence comes from Chiloscyllium punctatum, assembly GCF_047496795.1. Classification (NCBI taxonomy): domain Eukaryota; kingdom Metazoa; phylum Chordata; class Chondrichthyes; order Orectolobiformes; family Hemiscylliidae; genus Chiloscyllium; species Chiloscyllium punctatum. Next base: position 84,442,262 of record NC_092751.1, read on the forward strand.
CATGCCACCTTTGAGGTAGTAACATTCCAGGCCCTAATCCTAATGCAGTAGCGTCACTGAAACAATTAACATCTGAGAGAGGGAGATCTTTAACAAATAAAGCATGTGGTCCTTTTAGCATTGAGAACACCAGCATCAATTCAATCTTCCAGGATGTGAGAGAGTCGCCTCGAGGAGCTGCAGGAACCATGAGTTTAGTTAATCACAGTTAATCCCAGTTTATGGGGAAATAGCATAAAACCACTCAATCTGCTAACTGTGTACTAGGACCTCAAAGCTGCCTAATACAGCAAATGGGAAACTGCCCTAAAAACAAGACGTGGGCTTCAACTAGAGGGAGCTCCGTGGTCCTGTATTTGAAAATGCTGGAAAGCCCAGCAGAGGTGCTGAATACACTTTCCACTGGTTATAGTAGGAGGAATCATGGTGATGCAATTTGTCCATTATAACTTAGGGAAGATCCAAAAGGGTCAAGTATACAAAGACTAATAGAGAACTTGGCACGGTATTAATTATTGTTGGTTAATCTTGCATTTAGCACACCTTAACAAGGTGCAAGCTAATGATCATGCATAGCTGTTTCTACCCAAAAAGAACCAAATGTTTAAAACTCTAAGATCAGGAGCTTTGAAAGTGTCGCTAATGTAAATGAATGATGGTCAATAATCTTTGGCTCGTAAGCGACTGGTCATTCTAAAGCTAGACATTTCACACGGTGGAGATTGTATCAAAAGATGGAAATAGGATTGTGGGGGTGGGGCTAATATGTTTGCATGGTTAGAGAACTGGTTAACAGACATATCAGAGGGCAGGTCAAGTTGGCAGTTTGCAACTAATGAGTGCTGTGGCATCAGCTGCTTACAACCTTGTCAGTCCTTGTTACGATGGCACAGTCACACAAGACATGGAATGCTACACATGGTTTTGCTGTCCCTTCTGAAGGTAGGACACACTTGTCTCGAGATCGTGTAGCAAAGGTTCACTAAACTGATCCCTGGGTTGTCCTATGATAAGAGTCTGTTTAAACTGTGCGTATATTTCTCTGAAGTTTAAAACAGTGAGCAGTGATCTCATTGAAACACAAAATTCTGAGGGGAACTGAGAATTCAGGGCTACAAATGATCAATTCTTTTCCTGGAACTAAGATGAAGAAATGTCTTCCCGCAAAGGATTGTGAATCATTGGAATTTCCTTCCTCAGGGGGCTAGCTGAGTCATTGCTCAAGCGGATTTAGGAGGCCATACCGCCAGCTAGTTTTTACTTTCTTAAAAAATGTCACACCATTAAAGATAAATATTCACTTATGAGTCTAAATGAGGAAAGCATTTTGAATCATAAACCTGCCTAGAAAATACAAATCACTTTAAATTTCAAATTGCAAACTTTTAAGATACTCAAGACATATGTGAAGACTCATCATTTATACCATATTTAATACAAGAAAACTGAAGCATAGTGAATGAGAACCATAGAACACCTGGATGTGTTTTTCACATCTCCCCAGTGAACTCTCCCAGCGCTCAAGTAGTTAACAATTACACTTCTATAGCCCAAATCCATAAGTCACAAAGTTTAAACTTCAAGATTTTCCCAACAAATATTACATACAACATTAAATCAAAAATCAGTGCTGTGAGGAACATACATACTACCAATATCATGAACAGGTGTGTTTTTGGTTCCCAGCTCTTACAGTTCATTGTTAAAATGTATCAAAATGAAATGCATAAATGCTGTAAATGTAAAATGCAACCAAAAAATGCTGGGAACACGCAGCTGCTATAAAGAAAGAAAAGGTTGTGCTACATTGAGGTTCTGATGAAGGGCACACTTTCAAGTGTTATAATGAGTGAGCCTTTTCTCTTACTACACGCTGACTGGCCAGTTATGCATTCATCTTTTTTTTAGTGGCAATGTGGTAACAACGGTAACTAAACCAGATTCTAGAGTTACTTGCAAGACACTGTCCAAGCCGGTCACAGAATGCATGCCAGGTTTCTGACCTGGAACAGCACACCAAAACCTAATTTGCCCCCAGAAAAGTCTGTCCACTTCGGAAGAGAGCATTCAACAGACCGTAAAATCTGTACTTGCCTGCACTCGTAGCTGGTAGCCAATCCAGTTTTCTTCCCACATAGAAAGCAGTGCTTGGCATTTTTCTTTTTCGTTTGGGTTACAGCCTTTACTGGTGGGAAGTGATGTGTAGGGGTGCCTGGAGCAAACAATGACCAGACATAAAGAAGACATTTTGAAGAACAAATCATACATTTTTTCCCTTTTAACTTCAAACGGACACACAGAATTACTGAAGGAGCCAATGAGGCCTTCAGATGCTGGAGATCAGAGTCGAGAGTGTGCTGCTGGAAAAGCACAGCAGGTCAGGCAGCATCCGAGGAGCAGGAGAATCGACCTTTTGGGCTGATGAAGGGCTCCAGCCTGAAACGTCAATATTCCTGCTCCTCGGATGCTGCCTGACCTGCTGTGCTTTTCCAGCAACACACTCTCAACTCTGTTTATATTCACTCAGGCATTGACAATAGAACATGATAAAATTTGAGATATGAAACTTTGTCTATTTTGATTTGTATTCTATATAATTAGAACATGCAAAAAGGAACATCACTGGTAGGGTCTTGGTTGAAACTTCCATTTGATTTGAGCCTTTTTGGTGAAGTGCCACTCAACACCTGGTTTTCCACATCTCCTCTAAATAGAGCAAATCCTACTCACTCCCAGCAAGAGTTGTGTAATTAACCATAACAATAAAAAAAACCACAGACATCATAAAATCCCGACAGTGTGGATTCAGCCCAACAAGTCCATACCGAACCTCTGAAGAGTAACCCAACCAGACCCATTCCCATATTCTATTACTCTACATTTATTCCTGATTAATGCACATAACCTACACATGCCTAAATACTACGGGCAATTTAGCATGGCCAAATTCATCTGACCTGCACATCTTTGGACTGTGGGAGGAAACCAGAGCACCCAGAGGCAACCCACAGAGAATGTGTAAACTCCACACAGACAATTGCCCGAGGTTGGAACTGAACCCGGGTCCCCTAGTGCTGTGAGGCAGCAGTGCTAACCACTGCACCCATTAATTGGATAGTCATTGGTATTGATACGTAGCAAGAATGATTAACTATCCATCTTAATTCCCAGAGCAGGCAGGTGGATTCTGATTGATCAGGGTTTTGCCATGGGGATATAGGAGAGATTAGTTATCTCCATGACCCTTGCTTAAAAAAAAATGTGCAACGCATGAACACATTTATTTTGCTTAAGTAAATCAGGGTCCTGTGCATTTATGTAGCATCAAGCACACACAAATACACCACATTGTGGGCCTAGTTGACTATTTTAAATTGGTTTCCAATCACCTGTTGTCACAGGCTGGATTATTTAATAAAGTAATTTCCAACAGCAGAATCACATCTAGCAGTGGATATACTTTTCTAAGTTTTGTATGCACAGGCTGGATGACACAAATGGTCAATAGACTGAGAGAGAGACATGGTCCGACAATCGTTGGGATGTCGGGCCCACTAACTGGCATCGCACAGACAAACTCACATCATACTATTCATTCGTTTTGGCTTGATGGCAGCATCCTGTTAGCAGAGATAAAGACTTGCAGATCACTGCATAACAGAGTTGGACAGCTAGCTACGCTTGTAGTTAAAGCTTTGGAATCACTTTCCACTTCCAGTGCAGTCTGAGGATAGAATGGGCATCACTCTAGGCCCGGTAGTGCTTTCATGAGTTTTTCATGATATACAAATAATGATGCTTCAGGGAATACATAAACTCCCAGGATAGTTTTGATATGCTCTCTCATGCTGTCAAGCTTACACAGTGAGCAGATGGCTGGGGCCCTAATTCATGAGGCTGCCAGTAAGCTTGATATTGTAGCATGTGGGAGTAATTCCAACACGTATAACCCCACACTAACCAATGACTGTCGGCTTTTACTAAACAGTAGTTAAAAAAAACCTTACTGCCTGACTTCTCAACTAATACATCAAGAACAAATAACATTTCTGCCACACAAATGCCAGGCAATGACCATCTCCAATAAGAATAATCTAATTACCACACATTGACACAGAATGGTGTTACCACCACTGAATCCTAGGGCTACCATTGACCAAAAACTCAACTGGACTCACCATATAAATACAGTATCTACAAGAGCAGACCAGAAAACAGGAATACTGAAGAGAGAAATTCACCTCAAGGCACAAGCCAGCAGTTTGGCTGAATTCTCCCCACTTGCCTAGATAGGTGCAGCTCCAACAACATTCAAGGAGCTTGAAACCATCCAGGACACAACAGCCCACTTGATTGGCACCACATCCGTAAACATCCACTCCCACCATCACTGATGCTCAGTAGCAGCAGTGTGTACTATCTACAAGATGCACTGCAGAAATTCACCTAAGATCTTTAGACAGCACCTTCCAAACCCATGGCCACTTCCATCCAGAAGGACAAGGGCAGCAGATACACAGGAAAACCTGCTAGCTCCTCTTCAAGCCACTCACCATACTGACTTGGAGATCTTTGGGTTCCTTCACTGTCACTGGGAAAATATCCTGGAATTCCCTGCGTCTAGCCATAGCATATTAACTGCAGCAGCTCAAGAAAGCAACCTTCTTAAGGGGCAAGTAGGGACTGGTAATAAATGCTGGCCCAGCCAGCGATACCCATGTCCCATGAGTGAATAAAGTCAAAGTTGAGAAGACCATGGACTGTTCCCTCCTACCACTAGCCTGCATTCACTGGAGTGAATCAGAGTGCTAATGAACACCAATTACACCAGCTCCTCATGCTACGTAAAACTATGTCTCTTTATCGGTTTGTTGCATCCTAGTTCTGATAATTACAAGAGAAAAAGGTTCAACTTCTAGTCTCTTGTTAACAATGTTCAAGTTCAAAGGCCAATGTTAAACTTATGCAGGTCCCTGATTAAACCGCAATTAAAACATTTTGCATAGCGGTCTCTACATTACAAAAAAATTCATTAAGACATGGTGGCGACGTGAAAACTATTTACAAGGATAAATCCAGTACAGAGATAGTACCTATCATGGAAAACAGAGCAGAGCAGAGCAGAGTCTCGATCATCCAGAAGGGAGAAGACAGACATGTGAACTGAGGGTGGCACGGTGGCTCAGTGGTCAGCACAGTTGCCTCACAACACCAGGGACCCGGGTTTGATTCCAGCCTCAAGTGACTGTTTGTGTGGAGTTTGCACATTCTTCCTATGTTTGTGGGGGCTCCCTCTGGATGCCTTGGTTTCCTTGAACAGTCTAAAGATGTGCAGGTCAGGTGGATTAGCCATGCTAAATTGCCCAAAGTGTCCTTGGATGTGCACGCTCAGTGGATTAGCCATGGGAAATGCAGGGTTACAGGGTGGGTCTGGGTGGGATGCAGTTTGGAAGGTCTGTATCCACCCGATGGGCTAAATGGCTTGTTTTCTCACTGTAGGCATTCGATGATTCTTTATCAATGAGGAACTTGTTATGGATTCATGACAAATTTAATAACTGAGGTGAAAATATAGATTAGCATGTTGATCGGGTGCAATGAAAAGGGTAGGAAACTTATTGGAGCATAAACCTTTTATCCTGTACATTTATTCAAAAGACAGATTCCAACAAGGTCATAATGAATAGAGACTGAAACTCATTGCACCCACGTCTAAAAACTGGAAACTAGCACAAAATGTTAAGATAATAATAAATCAATGTCACATCATTTTAGCAAACCTACCTATTCGTCTTCCTATTGTAGTGGGTCTGCAAGTCGCACAAAGTCCAAGGGGAGACTGGAAATGAAAGCAAAGATAATGTTTGGTGCATTAATCATAGACAAGAAATTACAAACTAAAATGTAAGGCAGAATAACTTAACTAAAACTTCCCTCAAAAGGATAATTATCAGACTTCTAAAGGAAAAAAAATTATGTTTGAAATCTGAAAATGCAAATTATGCAAATCTGAAAAACAAAACTTACCACAGGATTAATGACAAGACAAACTGGAAATGTTAAAAAAAAATGCAGACGAAATTCTGAAAATAATTTCTTCAATATAAAAACAGGAATATTCCTCTGCTGTGCCTTTTTCTCACCTTCATTCTATTAGTAAAGGATTTCTTGGATGTGGGCTTGCTCGCTGAGCTGGAAGGTTCATTTTCAGACGTTTCCTCACCCTACTAGGTAACATCTTCAGTGAGTCTCCAGGTGAAGCACTGGTGGTGTAGCCCGCTTTCTATTTATATGTTTGGGTTTCTTTGGTTTGGTGGTGTCATTTCCTATGGTGATGTCATTTCCTGTTCTTTTTGTCAGGGGGTGGTAAATGGGATCCAAGTCAAACGTGTTTGTTGATAGAGTTCCAGTTGGAATGCCATGCTTCTAGGAATTCTCGTGCATGTCTCTGTTTGGCTTGTCCTAGGATGGATGTGTTGTCCCAGTTGAAGTGATGTCCTTCCTCATCCGCATGGAAAGATACTAGTGAGAATGGGTCATGTCTTTTTGTGGCTAGTTGATGTTCATGTATCCTGGTGGCTAATTTTCTGCCTGTTTGTCCTATGTAGTGTTTGTTACAAAAACGATTTCTTCTTTATCCATTGTGACTTTCCAGGTCACACATTACCCTAGTTCAGATTTTATTGGAATGGTACATCTCAGTGTATTGTCTGCTTGTTATCTGACTTTCCTTACCTTTCATCTCTGAAAGCGTTTTGTGCCACAAGTTGCTACAAGTGGATAACAACAGTGAGGGCAACAGGACATAGGGGAGCTTGAAAATAAATAGACTAAGGGCTTATCTCCGTAACCAGTGAAATTTAAGGTCAGGAACAGAAACTGAAGTACAATGGAGAAGGAAATAGAGTGAAATGAAGTGAAATCAAGACAGAAACATAAAGAATAGATTTAGAGGAAGGGGGGCCAAAAGGAATAATATTTTTGTTAATTTTAGAGTCATCAAAAGAACAATTTACCATCCGCAGAAAATTCTTTAAATTGCTTCCTTTCCAGTCTGAACAGGTTGAGGGGCAATGCAGGAGCATAACCCTGCCCATGAGAACACTTCTAAATTATAACTGCTATGTTATCAGCCCTAACATTCTACAGTGAAACTAATAGGATTCTATGATAAGCACATCATTTTTTTCAAAACACTCAGGGCAAGTTTGCAGTATCACAATAGCACAAATTGTTCAGCCAAGAGGAGAATACTGTTGATGCTGGAAATTTAAAAACACACAATGCTCGAGAAATTCAACAGATCTGGCAGCATATGTGGAGAGAGAAGGAGTTAAATGTTATGAATCTTCTTCAGAAGTGAAAGGTGCCTCAGCAGACTTTAATTTATACCCATTTTGCAGCTCATTTTTTGTATTTCCACTGTTTGTATTCTGCACTGGCCTGTACATCTTCCCTTTTGTTCCTCCTTCGCTTCTGTCAAAAGTATTAAAACAAAAACTTCTGTTCTAAATAGTCATGCCAGACTCAAAACGTGAACTCTGTTTCTCTCTCCATTGATGCTGCCAGATCTGCTGAGTCTCGCCAGCATTCTGTGTTTGTTGTAATTCATTCAGCAACTTATAGCAACTCACACCTCTTTCCAGATCATTTCCTCGCCACAAATGGCTGGATTATTCATACAGCAATAATGCTGCCTTTCATAAAGTTATAAGTAGACTACATAACAAGGAATCAAACACTGGATGACTAGGAATTGAACAATTTAACTGTGTTTCTCAATATTTCTTTCCTTACAATGGGCTCAGTAGTATTTAATTACTCCATTAACAACAGAATCTATTGTTGATTGTTGCCAACAGATTCAGGCTTGGTGTAATTTTTTTTAAAAGTTAGTTTGCAAGGTCTTTTAACAGGTTAAATTGAAGCTCAGGTTCGGACAGCAAGCACAAAGCAGAGTACAATACAGAGAAGCTTCAAGTCTATTGGTTGGTAAAAGCTGCTCATTTGACTATTAAAAGATACTATCAGATTAAAGGTGAATTAGACAAATATTTAACAGATTAAAACAAAAAGACCAGTAGGAAATTTTAAAAAACAACAAATTAACAACCAAATAAACAAAACAGATATGCAGCAACAGGTGGTGCGCATGATGTGGGAGCTGGCGGACACCAAAGTGGTGCCCACATATGTGCCAAGTGTTGATCACTTGTCAACCACCTGATGAAAGAGCAGCGCTCTGAAAGCTAGTGCTTCCAAATAAACATGTTGGACTATATCTTGGTGTTGTGAGATTTTTAACTTTGATTACTTGAGAAATTCTGGCTCAGAATTGATGAGCTAGAGTCCAAGCTTCAAAAACTGTGACACATCAGGAAGGGGCTGAGTTACCTGGATGTTGTGTTTCAACAGTCACACCCTTTAGATTAACTCTTCAAATTTGTTCAATGGAGAGATAGAGTGTGTGACTGCAAGTGAGGCAGGGAGAGGGATCCAGCAGGTAGTACACAAGGAGCCTTGGACCTTGTCCTACTTCAACACGTTCAACGTTCTTGCTTCCTATGTGTACATGAGTAAAAAATGTAGGGAGAATGGCTCATTCAGTAGCACTATGGGGACAGGGAGCCATTCAATGGGGGAAGGAAAGAGAAGTGTAGTTGTTATTGGGATTTTAATGTCAGAGCAATGGACACTATTCAGTGTGGCCAGGATTGAGAGTTCTGAAAGCTGTGTTGCCCAGGTTCAGGATTTCTCATCTGGACTGCAGAAGAACTTGGCTGGGAGGGGAAAGATCCAGTTTTTGTGGTTCACGTAGATACAAATGATATAGGCAGAAACAGAGAGGAGGTTCTATTGAGGAGATGAGAGTAGCTAGGGCTAAATTGAAAAGCAAAACTAAAAAAAGGTAATGATCACCACGTTACTACCTGAGTCATGAGCTAACTGGCACAAGGTCAACAAGATTAAAGAGGTAAATGCATGGCTCAAAGATTGGTGTGGGAAAATGGCTTTGAATTCATGTGAAATTGGCACCAGTACTGGGGAAGGAGACAGAGAGAGAGAGAGAGAGACAGACAGCCAGACAGACAGACAGACAGAGAGAGAGAGAGAGAGAGAGAGAGACAGCCAGACAGACAGCCAGAGAGAGAGAGAGACAGCCAGACAGACAGAGAGAGAGAGAGAGAGAGAGAGAGACAGCCAGACAGACAGCGAGAGAGAGAGAGAGAGAGACAGCCAGACAGACAGCGAGAGAGAGAGAGAGAGAGAGAGAGAGAGAGAGAGAGAGAGAGAGAGAGAGAGAGAGAGAGAGAGAGAGAGAGAGAGAGAGAGAGAGAGAGACAGACAGACAGAGAGAGAGAGGGGAGGGGGGAGGGGGTCTTCCGATTGGATGAGCTCCACTGGAATTGTAGATAGGGCTTTAAATTAAATGCGGGTGGGGTTTGGAAAATTTGAAAATCAAAGTTAAAACAGAAGGCACGAGAACAGGTTAGTGATGAGTGATATACATAAATGAAAATCACCTGGACGAAGGTACAGGTGGTCTGATTAGCAAGTTTGCAGATGGCACTAAGATTGGTGGAGTAGCAGATAGTGAAGGGGACTGTCAGAGAATGCAGCAGAATATAGATAGATTGGAGAGTTGGGCAGAGAAATGGCAGATGGAGTTCAATCCGGGCAAATGAGAGGTGATGCATTTTGGAAGATTTGATTCAAGAGCAAGCTACATGGTAAATGGAAAAGCCCTGTGGAAAATTGATGTACAGAGAAGATCTGGGTGTTCAGGTCCATCATTCCCTGAAGATGGCAACGCACGTCAATAGAGTAGTCAAGGTGGCACACGGCATGCTTTCCTTCATCGGACGGGGTATTGAGTACAAGAGTTGGCAGGTCATGTTAGTTGCATAGGGCTTTGGTTCGGCCACATTTGGAATACTGTGTACAGTTCTGGTTGCCACATTACCAGAAGAATGTGGATGCTTCAGAGAGGGCGCACAGGAGGTTTACTAGGATGTTGCCTGGTATGGAGGGTGCTAGCTGTGAAGAGAGGTTGAGTAGATTAGGATTATTTTCATAGAAAGATCGAGGTTGAGCGAGGACCTTAGATCCTTAGAAAATAGGTGATGGGTTTAGAGGATCTGGATTGGCACAGGCTTGGAGGGCTGAAGGGCGTGTTCCTGTACTGTAATTTCCATTGTTCTTGTTTTTTTAAGAGTCTGATTATTACCAGGAAAGTAAAGAAAGGGTCAGACTGTATGAATGTCATAGGAATGGTAAAAGTGAAGGGAAATTTGATAATAAAAAAAAGCTCAAAGAATTTGTATCTGAATACATGAAGCATTCTGAATAAAATTCATGAGTTAACAGCACAAATAGAGACAAATGGATATAATTTTGTGCTGATTACTGAGATGTGATTACCAGGTTTGAGAATGGAATATCCAAGGATTCTAAGAATGTTGGAAGGAATGGAAAGTTAGGGAAAAGAAGTGTTGTAGCTTTGTTAGTAAAGGACTGAGATCAGTACTGTTGTGAGAAATGAGATCAGCACAGAGATCAAGACATTGAATTGGCAAAGGTAGAAAAAAAAATAGCAGTAGAAAGGCTGGGGAGGTGATGGCCTAGTAGTATTATCGTTGGACCGTTAATCTAGAGACCCAAGTCTGAATTCTGGCGACTGTGTTCGAATCCAGCCGTGGCAGATGGTGGCTTTTGAATTCAATAAAAGTCTGGAATTAAGATGAAACCATTGTTGATTGTCAAAAAAAAACCATCTGGTTCAGTAATGTCCTTTAGAGAAGGAAACTACCATCCTTATCCCATCTGACCTGTGTGCGACTCCAGACCCACAGCAATATTGTTGACTCTTAACTGTGACGATTAAGGATGCGCAATAAATACTGGCCTAGCCAGTGATGTCCAGATCCTGTGATTTTTTTAAAAATAAAAGACGTCCCACGGTGGCACACAGCATAAACCAGGAAACAGAGTTGGTAAAAGAATTACAGCATTCATCATGGGTGATTTGAATATACATACAGACTGAATTAATCAAACGGGTAAGCGTATCTTCAATGAGGACTTCATTGAACATATTAGAGATTGTTTCCTAAAGTAACATGTTGGTGAACCAAGTAGGGAACAGGTTATTCTGTATTTGGTATTGTGCGCAATCAATTAATGATCTCATCATAAAAAATCCTTTCGGCAAGATTGAAAACAGCATGCTAGAATTTTAAATTCATTGGCGGGCAAGAAACTGAAGTCCCACACTATACAGAAACAGAAACATAAACACTGAAGGCAGGAGCAGGAGTGGGCCACTTGACCCCCTCGAGCATGGTCAAGCTATTCAATATGATCATGGCTGATTATTGAGCTCAACATCCTAAAAGCTAAACGAGTTAAACATAACAGAGACAAAAACTAAGGTACTACATATTGCAAAGGCAAGTGGCATCTGGAAGATTGGAAAACTTTTAAACATCAACAAAGGGTTACTAAAAAAAAAATTTAAAAAGATCAAAGCTAAGTTATTAAAGAAAATCAGTCAGAATATAAAACTGGAAAGCAAAAGCTAAAGTTTATATAAGAATATAAACAAGAGGAGTAGCTGAAATGAACATTGGTCTCTTGGAGAACGAGACAAAGGAGCCAATAAAGGAGACCACAGAAATACCAAAGTCACTAAATCAATCTGTTACTTCAGTTTTCATGGTGGGACACTCATACCTTCCAATAATAACAGGTAAGACAGAGCTTATCGAAAGGCGTGAACTTAGAACAAATATGACTGGGGAAAGAGTGCACAGCAATATTATTGAGATTGAAGGCAGACAGGTCCTGAGGGCCCAACGGCCTACATCCTTGGGCCTTAAAGGAAGTAGCAGATAACAGTGAATCCATTGGTTATAATATTCCAAAATTCCCTGAATGCAAGAAAGGTTTCAACGGATTGGAAAAATGCAAATCTAACACTCTTATTCAAAATAAGAGGGAGACAGGAATTAGGAAACTACAGATCAATCGTGTCATTGGGAAATTATTAGAATCCATTATTAAGGAAATCATAACAGGTCATTTGGAAAGTCAAAATACAACCAGAGTTAGCATGGTATTATGAATGGTAAATCATGTCTGACTGATTTGCTAGAGTATTCTGATGATGTAACAAGCAATATGGATTAAGGGGACTCTGTGGATGTATTATACCTGGACTTCCAGTTGACACTTGATAATGTGCCACACAAAAGGTTACTACGGGTCATTCCGCTATAACGTGACAGCTGTGTTCCTCTGCAACCTCACACTATAGAAACTCATGCTACAGAACCTGTTATAGAAAACTGCACTGCAGGAAATCACCAATTGAAAATCGTTATACCCGTTCAGTAGAACAATCTGTCAGTCATGTTACAGTCAATCCGCACTGATGAAACATGGCTGACAACAGAACAACCTGTACACAAGATCATATGGGGTTGGGGTAATTTATTAACTTGGATAGAGGATTGGCTAACCAATGAAGGTGGAAAGGAGAAAATCAGGAGAATGGGATTTTTTCTGGTTGGCAAGATGTAACTAGTTCTGACTTTTTTTCAAAACTTACTTATGGGACATGGACATCATTGGCTATGCCAGCATTTATTGCCTGTCCCTGGTTGCCCTTGAGAAGTGGCGGTGAGCTGCTTTCATGAACCACTGCTGTCCATGTGCAACATGTAGTCCTGCAATGCCCTGAAGGAGAGAGCTGCAGAACTTGACCCAGCAACACTGAAGGAACAGCAATATCTTTCCAAGTCAAGATGGTGAGTGGCTTGGAGGGGAACTTGCAGGTGGTGGTGACCCCATGTATTTGTTAAGCAGTCCTTCTAGATGGAAGTGGTCAGGGCTTTAGAAACTGCTGTCTAAGGATCTTTGGTGAATTTCTGCAGTGCATCTTGTAGATAGTATACAGTGTTGCTACAGAGCATCAGTGGTGGAAGTAGATGTGGTGACAATCAAACTGGCTGCTTTATCCTGGATGTTATCAAGCTTCTTGAGTATTGTTGCAGGTGCAAACATCGATGCAAATGGGCAGTATTTCATCATATTCCTGTCTTGTACCTTGTATATGAGATTTTGGGGAACTAAAAGCTATTGGCTGCAGTATTCCTAGCCTCTGACGTGCTCTTATAGCCACTTTAGCAAGTCCAGTTGATTTCCTGGTCAATGTTAACCCCCAGGATGTCAATAAATGATAATAAATGATAATAACATCATTACATCATCAAGAGGTGAGGTTAGATTGTCTCTTATTGGAAATGGTCATTGCTTGGCAATTTTATGGCTCAAATATTGCTTGTCAGCACAAGCCTAGATATTATCCAAGGCTTGTTGCATTTGAACATGGACTGCTTCAGCATCCAAGAAGTCGTGAAAGGTGCTGAACATTGTGCAATCAAGGTGAACATCCCATTTCTGAGGGGACGTTGGAGGGACGGTCATTGATGAAGCAGCTGAAGTTGGTTGAGCCTTGGACACTACCCTGAGGAACTCCTTCAGAGATGCCCTGGAGCTGAAATGACTGGATTACAATATCAACAACCATCTTATGTGCCAGGTGTGACTCCAACCCAGTGGAGAGTTTGCCCCCATTTCCACTGATTCCAATTTTGTTAGGGCTCTTTGATATCACAGTCTGTCAAATCCAGCTTTCATGTCAAAGGCTGCCGCTCTCACTTCACATCCGGAATTCAGCTTTTTTGTCAATGTTGAACAAATGAGGTCAGGAGCTAAGTGTCCCTGGAGGAACTGAGCAGGTGATTGCTGAGCAGGTGCTACTTGATAGCACTACTGATGACAGGCAGGTAGGGGCCTGTCTCCCCAATGTATCAGCATTCCGGAAAGACCACTCCCTCCGCAACTCCCCGTCAGGTCCACACCCCCCACCAACCCAACCTCCACTCCAGGCACCTTCCCCTGCAACCGCAAGAAATGCAAAACTTGCGCCCACACCTCCCCCCGCCTCACTTCCCTCCAAGGCGCCAAGGGATCCTTCCATATCCGTCTCAAATTCACCTGCACCTTCACACACATCATTTACTGCATCCGCTGCACCCGATGTGGCCTCCTATACATTGGGGAGACAGGCCGCCTACTTGCGGAACGTTTCAGAGAACACCTCTGGGACACCCGCACCAACCAACCCAACTGCCCCTTGGTTGAACATTTTAACTCCCCCTCCCACTCCGCCAAGGACATGCAGGTCCTTGGCCGCCTCCATCGCCAGACCCTGGCAACATGAGGAAGAGCGCCTCATCTTCCGCCGAGGAACCCTCCAACCACAAGGGATGAATGCAGATTTCTCCAGCTTCCTCATTTCCCCTCCCCCCACCTTATCTCAGTCCCAACCCTCGGACTCAGCACCATCTTCTTGACCTGCAATCTTCTTCCTGACCTCTCCGCCCCCACCCCCTCTCCAGCCCATCACCCTCACCTTAACCTCCTTCCACCTATCGCATTCCCAACGCCCCTCCCCCAAGTCCCTCCTCCCTACCTTTTATCTTAGCCTGCTTGGCAAACCCTCCTCATTCCTGAAGAAGGGCTTATGCCCGAAATGTCGATTCTCCTGCTTCTTGGATGCTGCCTGACCTGCTGCACTTTTCCAGCAACACATTTTTCAGTTCAAGTTCTACAGAGCCTGTATAATTTATTTTTTATAGAGTGAATGAAGCCTATTGTCTTCTATTCAAGAAAATCTTTGAACAATCCCATCTACTTAGGTTCTTAACTTAGCAGAATAGACAAACAGAGAAACAACTTGGGAAGTGCACACTATATGCTGGATCTAAAAATTGTGTTTGGGCACGATGTTAAACAGTAATCTTTTCTCTGTGCACAATGCACTTACTCTAATATCTATGCAAAATACACAAATCGGAAAATACAAAGTTACACAGGTGCACAGAGTTGTTTTGATGTGCAAGATATTCACAGTTGTGTACCTTGCTAAGTTGTTTAAGGGGTTCCTGACACAAATGGAAGTACATTTTACATCATTTGAGAGAGCAGTATCTGTTTGATTAATTCAATTTTTTTTCACATTACCCAGTGTGTCCTGGTTGATTATATTTATTCCCTTGGCCTTTTCTATTAGATTTGCCGCAGACTTGTCCTCTAGGTCATGTCGCTAATTTCACCCGCTCAACTCATTAACTAACCCTATTCTCACCCTTTTGCTGCTGGTTCTGCTTCACTTGAATGGAATGAATTCTGGTCATCATCTGTAATATTCTTACCAGTAAATTATCACTTCGTGACATGCATGCCGTTTCCAAAGAAAAGATTCTCTCTCACTCATCTCCCTTGAACCTTTCACTCACTTTCAGACTTCCCACAGCAACTTTAAGTGGCTGCTCCTTTGAAAAGAGCAGTGGTGCTCTCAACTAGTAATCTTGTTCTCCAAAATCTTTTGATGGCATCTGCAATCTCTGGAGGGACAAAGGTCAAGGCCACCAGCAGCACCTGACCATTTCTAAGTTATACATTACTCTGATTTCCTAAAATGGCAGTTATAAAAGTCTGTAGAACCAATGTATAGTGATAATGTTCTGCACGTTTACTAAGTTGCCGGATTAGTGGCTTTGATTAGGTAGTTTATGAAGCTACCTAAACACACTACATCAGACATTAATCTACAATATTAATCTATGGATATTAGTGATGACAGAAGTTTACAATACAATGTTACGAAGTTCACACACTGCTAATCACTCAAAGTGCTCAGGACACCACAAATCATTTGAAGTTAAAGTATAATTCATTATTTTCCTACCCAGCTTGAACACAGTATAGCACTGCATAATGGGCAAGAGGTAAAGAATTAGAGCACTAAAGGTTTATTGGTTATGTTTCCAGTTCATTCTTGCATTGGTTTTATGGATATGTAAATTTGGAGTGCAATTTGGTCTACATTTTGTGGTGCCCTCAGATTTATTTTCACAAAATTAGTGGAATTCACTTACAACGAATGTATTTGAAACTCGATCTGGTGAAGGAATGCTTCTAAAAATCTCTTCGTGAAAATTTTGAACACTAGCAGGTAGTGCAATGCCAGATGTCCACTGTCTGCTTGTCCCGCAGTTACTTTGCACACTGTCTCTGGATGTGCTTCGTGCCAGCGAAGCAAGCATTCCAATGTCTTTTGGAGAGCCCACAGGCTCTTTTGCTGCTTTGTTTGTCATCTCAGTCACTTCTGTTTTCAAAACTATATCCGCTTTCTTTCCAGGAGAGTCTACCTTGAGTCCTCGAAGCCTGCTTGCCTTTGAGAACGAAACACCAGGGAAACAGCCACCATCCTGAGCAGATTGCAGCAACTGTTGAGAAGCAGGGGGTCTTAGGCCATTTATATCAAATGTCTTTGGGGGTCTTGGAGTTGGGAGAGCAATTAAAGAATTATGAGAGACTGGTTCAGGACATTGGGTCGGCAACACACCAGTTTCCTTCTTCTGAATCAATTCAGCAAGGTTAGATTTTTCAGATTCCATTGGAACATATCCACGCATGTTTGGAAAGCCTGGTTGGATAACACTTGGTTCCCCAGCTTCTCTTTCTGCAGGCTTAGCCTCTATTGGCACCTGCTCATATAGTGAAGTGTGAAGTCCTATTTCGCTCAGGAGGTTGGCCTCTTCCACTTGATCAGCATCAACAGATAGGGCAAGGACACTTGCAGTATCATCGGGTACCCTTTTCTCTTCCGAGAGGTTTGTTTCCGTAACGGGGGATTTTAGCCGCGAGCTACCTGCTACGCAATCGGTTACGAAGTCCGTGCAAATTGTCGGAGCCTCCCTGAAGTCCTGAGAAAGAAGTGGTGGAAGCATCTTCTGTTGCCGAGAGTTTCTCATTTCTCCCTGCAGAACCATGCCTGGGGATGGGATAACACTCTGGAGTAAAGGGCTCAAGTCAGCATTCTCATCATCCTTCAGTAGGAAGCTGTTAGAAGATGACGGAGCTAAGCTAACACCAGAAGCAAAATTGGGGCTCAGTACATTATGGTATGAAAGCATTGGATCACCAACAGGAGGTAGACACAGTGAATGATTGAGAGACTGCCCGTTGTGAGGGAGAACCCGGAAAAGGCGGTGACGAGCTGCGGTGACTGAACTGCTGGTGGGTCTGGGTGCTACTGGAGGTCTCGGCTTCACCTTGGTGATTTTCTTGGGCTTTGTGGAAAGATGATAAATACAGTTACATACATGCATTAAAAAAAATTTTTCAAGGGTATAACATTAGAAAGCATTTTAAGGAGTGATTTTTTAAAAAAAACACAATAACTATATACTTTACTTTAAAAATACTTTTTTCAGTTCACCTCCAGGGAACCACACTACATGTAGTTGAGTGGATATACATTTAAATATCTGTTGTTTCTATACAAAAGGCAAGATAATCTGGAGAGATTTTTCAATATGCTGATACTGAATTTCCAATGGGTGGTACTCTGGGGAATATTTATTCAAAAAAAAACACATGGAAAATGGGGACATGTTAATCCAGGATTTAATTATGAATTATTTGGTAAATATTAGTTGATTTGTAGATCATTGTGCATGGATATATTATATATGTCAGTTCTTATTAGCCACATCTTCAATTCTTGGAATCATTCATTTATTCCCTTCTCTTTTGTTTTTTTCTTAGCAAATCTTTGTTGCTCTGCTTCTTGCCAGTTTCTCTTGCAGTCTGCCATTTACTTTAAACATTTTCCTTCTCTTCTCTCATTCTCACTGCTCTAATTACACTTCATTTTCTCTCACCATGCTCAGCAGGAACTCTGGTACAATGGTGATGGCAGCAAGGTGAGGGGTATTAAACTAGCACATGGACAGGGCATCATGAAACAATGGGGATATTAAAGCTCTCTGATCAATCTTAATTTTGAGAAAGAGAGCAAAGTGAAGGCCCTCAGGCAAAATGGAGATTAGATTAGATTAGATTAGATTACTTACAGTGTGGAAACCGGCCCTTCGGCCCAATAAACCCACACCAACCCTCCAAAGAGCAACCCTACATTTACCCCTTCACCTAACACTACGGGCAACGTAGCATGACCAATTCACCTAACCTGCATACCATTGGACTGTGGGAGGAAACCGGAGCACCCGGAGGAAACCCACGCAGACGCGGGGAGAATGTGCAAACTCCACACGGGTCTCTGGTGCTGTGAGGCAGCAGTGCTAACCACTGTGCCACCCTATCTCGAGTAATAATGTTACTTATATTCAATTTTTCAATTACAGCATCACATTAAGCCAATTAAAAGCATGCATTTAAAAAAGAATTAATGCCATAGGCATTTTTTGCAGCTTGTGTTCATGGAAGTTCCTATTTTGTGATTGCAAAATTTGAGCCACATCTTATGGAAATCAGATGTCTAGTCAGAATATAAAAAATGGCAGAGATTGACTAAAAGTTTAATAAGGAGGTAGAAATTACAGTATGAGTGGAATCTAGCCGAAATACAAGGATGAGATACCAGAATTTCCAATGGTATTTGAAAAGGAAAAGCATAAGCAAAATGAGTGTTGATCCTTTAGAGTGTTAAAATGGGGAACAGAAGATATTAGGAAGTGACATAACAGTAATATAGACCAGCAATCTAGATTTCCAGACTAACATTCAAACATGTAAGATGAAGTCTGAATTCAATTTAAAAAGACGGGAATGGAAAGACATGGTCTAATGGTGCTTGCGTGTCTATAGCTAATTGTCATATAAGCCATCCAGTACACTAATGTCTTTTATGGATGGAAATCTGCCATCCCTGCCTGAACTGGCCTACATATGACTTTAGATCGACAACAACAGGTTGATTCTTAATTGCTCTCTGGACATTTAGAGGTGGTCAATAAATATTGGCTTAGCCAGTGATACCTACATCCTATAAATGAAAAATAAAAGTGATGAAATTAACATATTTTGCTTCCACTTTCATTATAGAAGATTTAAAAATGCAGTAATAAATTAGGAGGTGGAAGGGAGAGAGGAACACAAAATTACAATTATGAAGGAAGTGGCACTAAACAAACTGATGGAGCTTCAGGTTGACAAGTCTCTGGCTGCAGATGGACATTTTCACAGGGTTTTAAAAGAGGATGCTGATGATCTCGTGGATACATAAGGAAATTATCATCAAAGTTCCCTGAATCCAGGTTCTATCAGACTGGAGAAGTACGAAATATAACTCCTCTATTCAATGAAGGATGCATAAACAGGAAACTAGACCAGTTAACATGATCTCTTAAGGGACAGGTGACAGAATTAATCATTAAAGAGAAAATTGCTGTGCACTTCAAAAAATTTAAGGTTAATCAGGAAAAACCAGTATGATTTCTTCATAGGAAATCACGTTTAACTAATTGATTTGAGTTATTTGAAGGAGTAACAATCACTGAATAAAAGGGAGCTGCAGTTGTACTTTAGTAGGATTATCCAAAGGCACTTGACAAAATGCCTTATCGAAGCTTAATGCAGAAAATAAAAGCTGTTATAGTGGGCTAATGCCCTAACATGGATAGAAGACAGGCTGGTAAGGAGCAATTAGAATTTACGCACAAGTGGATCTTTGTCTAATTGGCAAGATGTGATGAGTGGAGTCTAAATGAGGGAGCAGCATGGGCATAACTGCTAAATTTGCAGACAACACCCAAGTAGGTAGGAAAGGATGCTTTGAAGATGACATACAGATGTTGCAAACATTCTAAAAATGTGCAGATTAGGTGGATCGGCCATGCTAAATTGCCCATAGCGTCCAGGGATGGGGAGGTTAGGTGGATTAACTGTGGGAAATGCAGGGTTACGGAGACTGGGGGAGGGGTGGGATGGGTGGAATACTCTGAGGGCTGATGTGGACTTGGTGGGCTGAAGGCCTGTTTCCACACTGGAAGGATTCAATGAAACAGATACAGGCAAGGTGAATGGATAAAAAAATCCGGCAGATTGAGTACAAGGTAAAAGAATGGGAAGTTGTTCATTTTGGCAGAAAGAATAAAAAAGCAGAGCACGATTTAACTGGAGAATGAGTGAAATTTTTGTGTGGAGGGATTAAAGTATTTAGTGCACAAGTCACAAAATATTCATACAAAGGTACACTATGTAAACAAGGCAGCTAAGAGAATGCTATCCTTCAAGATGAATTGGACAAAGCTTATTTTCATTTGAGTCTCGAAGAATAAGGGGAGACTTGACTGAAATGTGCAATATGCTGAATGGTCTTGACAGAACGGTTTCCTCTCATGGGTAAGGCCAGAACTAGGAGACACTGTTTTCAAATTAATGGTCACAGCAGATATGAATTTTTTTTCCTCTCAGAGGGTTGTGTTTTAAACTTCAATGAACAGTTTCTCTTCATATGCGAGCCCTGCCATTCCAACACTGCAGGAATCAGTCTGGTAAATCTCTACAGCCAAGACATCCTTCCTCAGATAAAGAGACCAAAATAGGAAACAATACTCCAATTATGGCCTCATCAATGCCCTGTACAATTGCAACAAGACATCCCAATTCCTGTACTTGAATATCCTTTCGGTATGAAGGCCAAAGTATAATTTCCTTTTTTCACTCTTGCATACTTATTTTCAGTAACTGGTGTACAAGGACACTCAGGTCTCATCACACCTCACTCCCTTCATTCAGATAATCATCTGCCTTTCTGTTTTCGCTATGAAAGAGGATGAACTCTCATTTATCCACATTTTACTTCCTCTGCCATGAATCTGTCCACTCAGTCAACTTGTCCAAATCAGGTCTGCATCCTCCTCAAAGCTCACCCTTCCACCCAGCTTTGTATTGTCTGCAAACCTGAAGATATTACATTCAATTCCCTCATCTAAATCATTAACATATATTTGAATAGCTCAGGTCCAAGCCATGATCCTTGTGGTATCCTACTAATCAATGTCTACCAGAAAAACACCTGTTTATTCCTTCTTTCTATCTGCCAACCAGTTCTCCATTTATGTCAGTATACTATCCCCTATAGCATGCATTTTAAGTTTACATGCTTATATGGGATCTTAAGAGAGGCTTCTGAAAGTCCAAGTAAACCACAGCCACTGGTTCCCCCTTAATACCAGCAGATTTGTCAAACATGATTTCCATTTCCTGTTGACTTGGTCTGATTTTGTCACCAAGTGTTCTGGAATTAAATCTTTTATAATGGACTCTAGCATTTTCCCCACTAATGTCAGGCTAGCTGGTCTATAATTCCTCACTTTGCCATGGATCTTGTATGTTTCAGCAAAACCGCCTGTAAATCTTCTAAACTTCAATAAACACAGACCCAACCTGTACAACCTTTTCTCATAAGATATGCACAGCCCAACTTCTTTCTCTATTTTTATCTTTACTATGTTTCTAACAAGTCTGCCTTTGTGCTTTATTACTTTGTCTCAGGTCCTCTTTCTTGTGTCTAATTATTAATATAGATCTCTTAAGCCCTTAATGAATTAGCATAGTTTCCCACTCTCAAGCTTTTTTTGCACCCCCACCCATTGAATCTTGGCCATTCCAAGGTTTTTTCCAATCTGGTTTATTTTACTGTTTGTTTATGGCCTTTACCGTTGAATCAGCCGTAAGTAAAGCTATGACCTTTCAACTCCGACCTTTCAGGTCCGACATGCTGAAACCAGGAGACAATCAATGACCAATGGTAAACTACAATTTATGTTAGCCCAGTTTTTAACAGGTCTATTCAATCACAAAAGAAAACCAAGATTGATAACTAATGTGCTTCTAAGAGGGTTCAAGTTAATAATTAGTTTTGCTGAATTAGCTCCACAGGCATGGAGGAAATAATACATCAAATTCTGAAGCTTTCAACCATACCTTTTTACTAAGATTCATATTTTCCATCTTTGCTTTCAACAGTTTCATTTTGTTCATAGTAATTGAATTCTCTAGTATCTGCTGACCAGATGGAGATTCTTCCGATTCATCTTCATCATCTGCATATAGGTTGAACACTGAACCTCCACTTAAATCAGAAAAATAAAACATTTTGTTTTAAATTACCCTGCAACAGACACAAAACAAATCACAGAAGTTTCCCACACCCATTTACTCTGGAAAGAAAACGACCATTAAGTCTAGCATGGCACTGGATGTGCAATCTGAAGATACGAGTCCTCAGTAACACTCAACACTGGAGCCCCCCAGGCGTGCGTACTCAGTCCCTGACTGTACTCACTGTAAACCCATGACTGCATTGTCAAATACCAGACTAATGCCTTTTACGAGTTCGCTGATGACACCACCATAGTCGGTTGAATCTTAGATGGCGATGAAACAGGCTATAGATGGGAGGTGGAAGACCTGGAAAAATGCTGCACTGAGAACAACCTAGCTCTCAATGCCAGCAAAACCAAGGTACTCATTATTGACTTTTGGTGGGATGTTAATCATGCCCTCCTACACATTAACAGCACAGAATGGAACGAGTGGAGATTGTCAACTTCCTGGGAGTGGTCATCAACAACAAGCTTTCTTGGACTCTTCATGTGGACGCACCGGTTACAAAGACCCAACAATGTCTGTTTTTCCTCAGGCAGCTGAGGAAATTTGTCACGACGGCGAATACCCTTGCCAACTTTTATAGGTGCGCCATCGAGAGCATTCTGTCTGGATGTATCACTACCTGGTATGGCAACTGTACCATTCAAGATCTGAGACGGTTACACAGGGAGTGGTGAACTCAGCCCAGACAATCACAGAGGCCAACCTCCATCTATAGAATCCATCTACCAGGCCCGCTGTCAAGGAAAGGCTGCCAGCATTCTCAAAGATCCATCCCACCCTGGCAATGTTTTTCTACAACCTCTACCATCGGGGAGAAGGTACAGAAGCCTGAACACACGCACCAGCCGATTCCAAAACAGTTTGTACATTACTATTGTTAGGATACTGAATGGACTCACAAATTCTTAACATTCGCCTGTACCAGTGTTTTTGTTTTTGCCGCTGTTTACTTATTATTTAAGTATCTGTGCTACTGAACTCTGATCTGCCAGTATTGCTCACAAGACAAAGCTTTTCACTGTGCCTCGGTACACGTGACAATAAATTTAATTCAAAACTCCTATGAAACTGAATTAGAGTAAATCCGGTTGTTTTAAAAATGCAACTGGTCTACTAATGTAAGGACAATGCACACACATATCTGATGCCACACTGAGGCAACCAATAAATACCGACTTGCCTGGGTCACACCCAAATCCCAAAGATAAACTTAAACAAAAAAAATGTATTTGTTAATCTTGTTCCTCCCAAATAAAAGACAATTTTCATAATCCCAGTCCTCCAAGGAAGCCAATTCAGTGTCTGGTTACAACAAAGTTTCTTCAAATTCAAGCAAACAATTCAAGAAATACTTGTTAATTATTGCACATTAAAAGCATATCACTGAATGCAAGAAATGAGCAGAGCTAATCATTTATTTAACATACCTTAAGGACTCAGAGAGTGGTGTTAAAGTGCCATCCCCTCGATCGACAACTCGAAAGAAATTCAACTGGTCCCCTTCACGATATACTAGAAAGGTGACTTGCTTGTTGGAAGGGATCTTATCCCAGATATCATCTCGACTGGTCTCCATGTATTCAGCCATATCCCTGGTGGGATCTTCCATTGGGACTATATATATATATATATATGTATTTAAAAAAACACTCTCATAAATGAGGAATATCAACAGAGCACAAGGCTATATTATTACAATATTAATCAGCTGTTCTGGTCTGGAACCCAGTTATTTGCATTATTCTCCTTAAATTGCTGAACTGTGTACAGTGTAGTATTCGGAATCCAGCAAGAATGCACTATGTGCAGTTACCAAGGAAACAGACACACAATATAGGGGCACTCTGCATTTGAGGTACTGGCACTCACCTTGCACATTTGAACACTTTCAGATATCGGGTAACATTCAATTCCATGTACACCTTTGAAAATCCAGTTGAACAGCAATTCTGATTGGCTTTTGTACTAAAGGTTTATACAATTAAGCAAGTGCATGCAAACTTATATTTGTTTCAAACAGTGGTAAACAGACATAAAGAGATTTGAATGAAAGCAAACATCATGGGCCCACAGTCACGCAGCTGTAAACACCAGTTCTGTTTTTCCAAAAACCGGCTACAGAAACTGCTAGATGTTTAATGAATGAGAGGTGATCTGACCGAAACCACAAAATATCTCAGGGTAGATGCCTCCACCAGCTGGGGAGTTTAGAACCAGAGGCCACAATATAAACACGTATGATCTGAGACAAGGAGGAACTTATTTTTAAAAACTCAGAAGGTTGACCTTTGAATTCTCTGTCAGAGGGGTCTGGAAGTTTAGTCTTTCAATATGTTTAAGGTAGGGATTGATGGATTTCTGATTATGAATGGCATAAGGAGATATGGGGTTATAGTGGGTAAAAATCACTGAGGTGTTCAATCAGGCACGATCTTACTGAATGGTGGGACAGGCAAGTCAGGCTGATAAGCTTCATTGTTTCTATATTCCATGAACATGGTTAGAAAGAGTCAGGATCTGCTTTGAAGAAGTCTGAGCAAGAGTTCAATTTAAGTACAACTAAATAAGGCAAAAAACTTCATTGAGCAATGAGCTGATGAAGCAAAAAATTTAAGTGTTTAAGACCATGTGAAGTTGCTTATGCATCCAACCAGATTATTTTTTAAAATTAAATTCTTAAAAAGACATCTGTGGAGTAAATGAAAGACCTGGACAGAGAAAGCGTTAACCTTTCAGGTCAAAGACTTCTCATCAGAACTATCATTCTCTCTCCTCAAATGCTACTTGACCATTGAGACATCCATTTTTTTTGCATTTATCAGATTTCCAGCATTCGTAGCATTTTATTCTCCTTAAAGAATGATCACAGGATATTCCCTCCAGACGAAGTGTAGAAACTGTTCTACTGTAAAATGCACTAGGAATGCATCTCTTAGGGGTAGAAGCTCAGTACATGAACAGTGGGTCAAACTACGAGGACCAGAGTCACAACTGAGCAGTTTATCATGTCGCACTTGTCAAAGTCTGCCCTCAAGCAACTAAGAGCTGTCCAGATTTTAATCTGGGAGTTCATTCCTTATGTCAATTAACAGGTTGCAGTTGGTAACATTTATAATCAACCTTGGAGGTGCACCAGCAGGAGGGAGGGACTGTGATCAGTTCACAGCGTGAGGCATATGCCCGAGTGAGGACTACAGGATTTCGTACAAGTGCGCATGGGTTTTTTCTTTAAAAACGGTCTGATAAATTTGTTGGTGAGAATGCTTCCTTGGCTGCTGACATTTTAAAGAGTATGCTTTACCAGTGAACGGAAGGTGGTTTTTTGTTTATGATGGGATCAATGGGAGAGAGACAACAACCTTTCTGTTAAAAGACGTTTCTCACCCTGAAGACTGCAAACTAATGCTATTAAGAACAGAATCAAACCCCAGCTAGAGGTTTCCCAATACTTGTAGAAAACCACTACTTTTTATTGGTAGTGCTGGAGGGATAAATATCAATCAGGAACTAGCAATAGCTCTGGCACTCATCTTCAAAATAAGGCAATAGGATCTTTAAAATCTACCACTGGGTCTCAATATAACATTACACCTGAAACAAGGCACCTCCGACAATGCAACAGTGAACTTAATACAAAAAGGATTGAGAGTCTATAAAAGTACTTTTCTAGTAATGCCCACCTTAGAGGGTTTCACAAAATCAATTTCTGACATAGGAAACAAGTTCAAATTTTAAAAGCTGGAACTTTGTCATATTCTCCATTATTTTATACAGTCAATCAATTATTTGTTATTGATGCTATGAAGCCCAAACTCATCGGACCCAGTACTTAGTCCACAGCTTAGCTTTTGAAATCCTACAAAAGCATGAAGAGCTGATACATCATACTTCAGGAACAGTCCAAAACACTAATGGTATTAAAAGTAATGTCCAGATTTAAAGAGACCTTAAAGGGTCAGAATGCTCCCCAACACAAGGTCATTTAATGAATATTAGAGGTTAACTGACTCACCAAAATACACATTAGGTCTCATGCATCAATGCAAACATGCTCTTAGGCTTAGCACCTCTAAAGTGGCTCTGACATGTTAACATTACTATTAGTGAAAGTCATACTGCAAAAGTAAACACTTGCAGTCCCATAATTCATTTTAATATTGACTAGGTGTCCTAAAAGGATAGGATTCTTTACCAATAGGACAGCAATCATTGGGCAATATAACCACTTACTGCATTTTATGATACTTAGTCTAGGCCTCAATAATAACAGTAAACTACAGCATCGATAAATCCCAAAATTGGTTTTTAAACAGAAATGTCTGCGTATCTTGGACAATCAGAACGGCTCAATGCCAATAGCATTACAAGCTCAACACAGGGCATCAATGCAATTCACAATGCTGCAAGGTACATGTGTGTTTCCACATGAATTACATCTAAATTTTTCATAGCACACAGTTTCACTATATGTATGTACAGAGATGTCAGAATGGGGTGGGGAGAATCAAGGGGAAAGAAAAGAATTAACAGGAGACAAAAGCAGGCAGGAGACATGGGTCTTCCAGAGCTGTGCAAAGGGCAGCACTGATAAGCAGGGGCTTGAGGGGACAGCTACAAAATGGCTGAATGCTGTAATGAAAAAAAAATAGCAGGGCACTATAAGAAATCTGGAGCAGTCAGGCATAGACATGGAGTTGGAGTAGATCCTGGAAGGAATCTGGGGTGAGATCATAAAAGGATGGAAGGTTGAGTTCAGGCCAAAGACTACCTTGACAGTATTCTGCATGGTTTTGTATATCAAAGATGAAAGGGAGAGGCAAAAAGGGAAAATTCCAAGTTGTAAAGTGATAAATAGTTTAGGATTGTAACGGCAGATAGAATGATATAGAAAGAAAACTTGCGTTTATGTTTCCAGGATGTGCTTACCAAATTATTTCTGAAGTGTAATGCAAATAGGCAAATGAGACAACCATGTTGTTCATCATGATCTTGTGCCCAGCCATGAGATAAGTGACCAAGCAAGCTATTTAGCTTCTTGTCACTAGACACTTTCAATATGTTGCTTGACTTGGCTTTAACTGGGTACCATTACAGCTGAAGAACAGAGGGAGACTCATTTTAATGTCATTGTTAAAAAGGCAATTCAGCACATCCTGGCTGCTCCACCAGTATTAGCTCTGTTTCTGTGCTACAGTTCTGGTTGAACATCAAGAAACAGGGGCAAGGGTGCCACCACAGCAAGTCTTCCTTTGGTTTACTTGTATAGGCACAAAGGAAATAATCAATGGCCAATCAAATAATCAAGCAACAGAATAAGATTGGGGTTCAGCCAGATATTTTCAGGTCAACAGGGAACGAACAGAGGTGTGGTACTAATTAGATAGCTCTTTCAAAACCCCAGTAGGCATGATGGGCAAACTAACAGTTTTCAGCCTCTCTAGCGTCTCTGAACAAAGTAGAGAAGATACAGACAAGAACTAAAAATTCTCCTGAAGGCTTAGAGATTTTGGATTCCCACATACAAATACGTGCACCCAGCAACAACCCATTCAAACAGCCTTGGAAATGGATGAGTACTGAAGCAATTATCTGCAAACACAAGGAATACCTAGTGCCCAAGCACAGGAAATTTGACCCTACAGTTATGTATTAAAAGAAATGAACTGCCTCAGGTAAACGGATTCCAAATGATCTCACATGCCTTTCTTCAAAGTTGAGGGTTGATAAAGAACAAATCAAAACACATTTCCAAACAACCAACTGCACCAACAGCAATGGTGGAAGTTCTCCATCCATGGCTACACTGTCTTGGCTAAAGGAAGTGACGATTTAATCTTTGATTGTGTATCTGCTTAACACTTTTTACTTACCCCTTCTGGTATTTATAGGTCC
Source organism: Chiloscyllium punctatum (assembly GCF_047496795.1). NCBI lineage: Eukaryota > Metazoa > Chordata > Chondrichthyes > Orectolobiformes > Hemiscylliidae > Chiloscyllium > Chiloscyllium punctatum. Next base: position 84,470,210 of record NC_092751.1, read on the forward strand.
ACCTCTCATGGCGAGCACCAGTTTAAGTGTACAACCTTCAGATATACTACAAATAAAAGACAGCAAACTGTGATTAAATGGGCGATGATTTGGATGCAGTAGTTTGTTTGAAGACAGCTAAAATAATCCACATTATTTTTTGAAAAAAAGCTTTTTTAAAAGTCTAAAGAGGCATCTGGATGAACTTACAAATCCCACCTCTGCACCCTCAACCTTGAGCTATATTTATACCAGTACATTTTTTTTTAGTAGCGAAGAACAGATACAGAGTTTTTGTTGTAGCAACATAGACCTCTAGCCTCTTCACAACATTTTGCAATTCAGGGCCAGAAACAGAGCTCTAAAGGTCACTGGAATGCCAAACTGACTATTGTGCTCTTGACCTCTACTGTAACAATTTGACTCATTTGCAATATTTTCATAATTGTAAGAAAAAGCTATTGCTTAGTGTGATGAGAACTCAGCTGGTCGGAAACCCGAGAGTGGGTGAAGCTGTAATCTTTTAAAAACATAATTCCAACTTACTTGTAGTCGTGTAAACAGTACTCGTCCTCCAGTTCCAGGTTGTTCCAGATCAGATGTTGTTGTATTATGGGAATACCTAAGGCAAAATGAACAGAGTCCATTAAACAACATGTAAATGTCAAGATAAAGCAATGAAAATGCAGAAAATCCAATGAAACCAACATCACTCAGCTATGACCCAGCACACACACAGCAAAGTCTGACCCTGTAAAGTCTTCCTCACTGAAATCTGGGGAACGTTGGGTGTAATAGCTTTATTGTCATGTCCTCAGAATCATTGCCATTGGCAAACTCCTCTCCTCCATGTATATCCCTTTCCCAAGGTGGTGGTGTAGTGGTATGTAACCATGGCAGTGGTTCTGGGAGTCTGCAATTCTGACTCCAGAAGCTATGTGGCTACAGGGCTACAGACCAAGCATGACATTATATCTGTTAGCAACCACCACTTCTCACAAATCTGCTGATAGAATCAGTACTGAAAGAATAACAAAATAATTTGCATGAACAGATCAGTGTTCAGCCTAAGAACAGCTGGCTCTGTCTACTGACTAACTGGCCAAGCCTGCGGCGGCATGCTATAACCGTGAGAGAGCCACTATGAGACAAATATTTGCTTTACCTCACCCTTGTCAGTCCTAGTGTTGCATACGTCCATGATAATACTGGCACGTGTGACCAGCACACAATTGTTGTGGATGTTCAGTTGTGTGCTCAGAATACATTACTTTGTCATGTTGCCCCATCTATCTTAGCAGCTCAATAACAAGGGAACCAAGAGTTATTGTGAGCCATCAGTAACAGAATTGTATTTGCTTGCAATAACTCTAGGCTTAGCACACCCCTCATTCCTCTATCACTGTGCAAGAACATGCCAGGAACTGCACCAGCTCTAGCTGAAACTAAGATGTCAACTCAGTCAAATTCCAATTCAGGAGAGCATGCATACTCTAAACAAGATACGGAAAATCTGCAGTTCTGGCACATCCCATCACAAATGGCAGCAGGACATATTCAACCGGGGGGAGCTCGGCTGCAGTGCAAAAGTAAAGGCTGAAGTGTTCTTAACCATCAATCTGAAATTCAGAGAGTGGATGATCCTTCCTCAGTGTCCACAGTCAAAAATGTCAGTTTTTAATAAATTTCATTCATGCTACATGATGAGAAAATAGCACTGGACACAACAAAACTTTCTCAGTCCCAACAACAAATGGCTGTAATGAAAACCTGCACTCTAGAACTAGACACACCTCCCCAACATTGCCCCAACACAGTTACAACACTGGAAACCTTCTGGTGAATAATTTCTTGGTATTATGGCATTTCCTATCCACAAAAATAAAGGGCAAAACCAACTCAGCTAATCACTGTTCCTTCAGCAAAGCAATGAAGGAATCATCAATAATTCTATCAAGTATACTTGCTTATTGATACTGGTTAACAGTGTTATGAACCAGACCAAACACCTTCAAAATATATTAATAAGATAGTTTAGTCCCTAATTACTTCTTATTTTAAAGGTCAGTATAAAACATTGTGTTCCAGATGCAATTCCATTGGTCAAACTACCAGGCTTGAAACAAAACACACTTTATTCATACACTATAACGAAAATACATACAAAATAAACATTTTTTAAATTGGCTTAATTGTAACTATCAAAATGCATTTTAAAAAAATTATATAAACTACTACTAATTAACTGATTCAATGTAGTAACATTCCATAAACACACCCATGGCAAAGGCAAATTCAGTAAACGAGATTGTCTCACTTCCAATTCAACAACGGATGGGAGTGGGGGTGGGGGAGCTATAACAATACAAAAATAAGAGCTTCCACATCAACCTTCAAGATTCCAACAACTGCTACTGAAGGCTAAAACTAAAAAAAATCTTGATTCTGATGGAGCTTGATTCCACCCATTCAGGCTGCTTCTATTGTTCCAACTTTGGCTTAGGAGCTGACTGCTCAGCACCGGTCTCAACCTTTCTTCACTAAACAGAAGGACAAAATACACCTCTTCAAAAACGTAATATCATCACAGCAGAATTAAAGTGGTATGAACATGTATAGAAGAGTAAATTCCAGAAGATCATTCAAAGTGATTCTATTAAGGCAGCACTGACTCAGGGTGCCCTAGCAAAACTGAAGTTCAACAGTGTTTGGAGAATAAAGTTTCAATTTGTTGAAGGCTAATCATCTCAGAGCGCAGGTGTTCCTCTGGACAGTGACCCAACTGTGTCATTAATGACCTGCCTATCATCATAAAGTCAGAAGTGGGGCTTGTTCATTGATGATTCAGCTATTTGATGTCCTTTATACAAAAAAAGCAATCCAAACCTGTAAGCAGCAGGGGATGAACAACAACATTGAGTTTAATGTGGAAAAGTGGGTTCCAAGGAGAGTTAGCAGGATAGAATGTCTTCAGAGGAAAGGCTGAGGGACTTGAGGCTGTTTTCTTTAGAAAGAAGGAGGTTCAGAGGTGACTTCATTGAGACGTAAAAGATAACCAGAGTATTTGATAGGGTGAACAGTGAGAGCCTTTTTCCGCGGATGGTGATGGCTAGCACAAGGGGACATAGCTTTAAATTGAGGAGTGATAGATACAGGACAGTTGTCAGAGGTAGTTTTCTTTACTCAGTAGTAGGGGCATGGAATGCACATCCTGGAGCAGGAGTAGACTCCCCATTTTTAAGGGCATTTAATGGCCATTGGATAAACATATGGATGAAATGGAATACAAGATAGATAGGCTTCAGATTGGTTCAACAGGTCAGTGCAACTTTGAGGGCCGAAGAGCCTGCACTGTGCTGGAAAGTTCTATCAAAGTTTGGGTGTAACGTTGACACTATACATGTGCCAGATAATAGCGATCTCTACTTGATGTTCAATGGCACTGAATCATCTATTATCAACAGCATCAATGGGAGTTAGCAGTGGCAAAAATGCCGATTGGAGCAAGCAGGGCAACTTGAGGTTGGCAGGGTCAAGTAATCTAGCAAGCGCCTTTATGTGACGTCAGGGAGTGTGATGAAACAGCCTTTATATACTTGCATGGTACAGCTGTGACAAGAGTTAAGAAGTTCAAGACCAAGGTCAAAATAGGTATTTTTTTCCCCTCTCAGGGGCTGCTCAAGACTCTCAGAGATTCTTCTTACATTATCAACAACTTCTTCAATAGATGCTGCACTTATGAAGCAAAAATATCTCTCGTATTTATGTTGTTGGCAGAGGGGGGATATGGACACACACACATCTGAAAGAACTACTCAATATAATCAATAATCATCATCATCATTCCATTAAAATGAAAGTCACAAAATAGAAATTCCATGGCAGATGAAGAAATCTGAATTCATGAAAAAAAAACTAGAATTAAATATTTGTCTAATGATGATTGTTGTAAAACAGTCCTTTGTGGAAGGAAATCTGTCATCCTTACATGGTCAGGCCTACATGTGGTTGATTCTTAACTGTCCTCTGATGGTCTAGAAAATCACTCAGTTCAGGGGAAACTGCAGTAGGCCTTGCCAGCAACACCCAATGTCACGTGAGAATACAGAATTTACAATTGCATAAAACAACAGGCAGAAGTTAGAACATGCTTTATTAAAAAAAAACCCCAATATACACCCATGCTCAAAAAGCCACTATATTTGCCATGGTGGCATACCTGCCTCTAACACAGACACTGCTGCTCCACAAGTAATTCATAACAAGACACTTCGACATGCAATAACTAATGAAAGAAAGTCTTTAGGAAAAGAAATTGCCCAGGATTAAATTATTCAATTGATAGTGTTCATTGCAATAGCATCCACAACACACACCAAATGACCACTCCCCAACCCACATAGTAGCTCCTGAACTTCCACAGTTTTAAAGTACAGACTCCACAGCCATGTACAAGAATTTATCGTTTCAATAACTGCAGGTTTTTCTGTTTCTCCGAGAGCTGAATATTCCTTTGCTGCAGGATTTAAAACAGGCAACCCACTCTCCAGTGTTCAGAGCGCAGTGCCCCCAGCTTATTCCTCTCTAACTCACTTCACTCCACACCCCAGTCTTGCACCTCCCTAACCATATATCCTTCCCGATCCAATGGGCCATGATCATCCCTACTCCCTCCTCCTCAATAGATAAGAGTAAAATTGGTCTGTCTGGTCATTACCACAATGCTGTACACTGGAACATGACATGCCGAATTTGACTAGGAGCAGATGCTGCTCCTGAAGACTGCAGATGCTGGAGAGTCAGTCAAAAAGTGTGGCACTGGAAAAAACACAGCAGGTCAGACAACAACAAGGAGCAGGAGAGTTGATGTTTCATGCATAAGCCCTTCATCATACAACATTGACCAGGACAGCGCAGTACAGGCCCTTCAGTCCTCAACCTGTGGAACCAATCTGAGGCCTATCTAGCCTTAATGTTAGTGAGTCTACTACTATTGCAGGCAGTGCGTTCCATGGCCTTCTACTGAGTAAGGAAACATCTGTTTCTCTGGACCCCTATCACCCCTCAATTTAAAGCTGTCCCCTCGTGCCAGCCATCACCATCCGAGGAAAAGGGCTCTCACTGTCCACCCTGTCTAACCCTCTGATTATCTCAATGTCTCAATGAAGTCACTTCTCAACCTCCTTCTCTCTCATGAAAGCAGCCTCAAGTCCCTCAGCATTTCCTCATAAGACCTTCCCTCCATAGCAGAGAACATCCTAGTGAATCTCCTCTGAACCATTTCCAAAGCTTCCACATCCTTCCTATAATGCTGTGACCAGAACTGTACACATTACTCCAAGTGCGGCTGCAATAGAGTTTTGTACAGCTGCAACAGGACCTTGCGGCTCTGAAACTCAATCCCTCTACCAATAAAAGTTAACACACCGTATGCCTTCTTAACAACCCTATTAACCTGGGTGGCAACTTTCAGTGATCTATCTACATCGGCACAGAGATCTCTCTGCTCGTCTATCCTACCAAGAATTGTACCATTTGTCCAGTACTCATTATTCTTGTCGCTCCTTCCAAAGTAATCACCTCACACTTTCCCGCATTCAACTCCATTTGCCACCTCTCAGCCCAGCTCTGCAGCTTATCTATGCCCCTCTGTAACCCGCAACATCCTCCAGCATTAACCACAACTCTACCGACCTTAGTGTCATCCGCAAATTTACTAACCCATCCGTCTACACTCTCATCCAGATCATTTATAAAAATGACACACAGTGGCCCCAAACCAGATCCTTCTGGTACAACATTAGTAACTGAACTCCAAATTGAACATTTCCCATCAACCACCACCCTCTGTCTTCTTTCAGCTAGCTAATTTCTGATCCAAACTACCAAATTACCCTCAATCCCATGCCTCTGTATTTTGTGTAACAGCCTACCGTGGGGAACCTTATCAAACACCTTACTGAAATCCATATACACCACATCAATTGCTTTACCTTCATCCACCTGCTTGGTCACCTTCTCAAAGAACTCAATAAAGGTTGTGAGGCATGACCCTACCCTTCACAAACCATGATGACTATTCCTAATCAATTCATTCCTCTCCAGATGATTATAAATCCTACCTCTTATAACCTTTTCCAACAATTTACCCACAACTGAAGTAAGGCTCACTGGTGTCAGAATTACCAGAACTGTCTCGACTCTCCTCTTAAGCAAAGGGAATATTTGCTATTCTCCAGTCTTCTGGCACTATTCCTGCAGACAATGATGACAAAGATCAAAGGCTCTGCAATTTCCTCCCTGACTTCCCAGAGAATCTTAGGATAAATTCCATCCAGCCCAGGGGACTTATCTGTTGTCACAATTTCCAGAATTACTAACACTTACTCCTTGTGAACCTCAATCCCATCTAGTCTAGTAGCCTGCATCTCAGAATTCTCCTCAATAACATTGTCTTCTTGCACTGTGAATAGCAAAGAAAAATATTCATTTTGCGCTTCCCCTATCTCCTCACACACACACACACAAACACACTCAACTTCCAACTACTACCCCTGATTGGCACTAATCTTTCCTAGTTAGTATTTTATTCCTGACATCCCTAAAGTAAGTTTTAGGTTTTCCATGATCCGACCAGCCAATGACTTTTCATGTCCCCTCCTGGCTCTTCTTAGTACTCTGTTTAGTTCTTTCCTGGCTAATTTGTAACCCTCAAGTGCCCTAACTGAGCCTTCACATCTCATCCTAACATAAGCCTCCTTCTTTCTCTTGACAAGATATTCAACTTCTTTAGTAAACCACGGCTCCCATGCTCGACCACTTCCTCTCGGTTTAGATACATACTTAGCTGTTACTTGAATAAGCGCCACTTTTCAATTGTGCCCATCCCCTGCAGTTTCCTTCCCCCATCCTATGCATCCTAAATCTTGCCTAAGCGCATCATCCTTGCCTTTCCCCCAGCAATATACCTATCCCCATGCAGCATATACCTATGAGGTAAAAACAATGACTGCAGATGCTGGAAACCAGATTCTGGATTAGTGGTGCTGGAAGAGCACGCAGTTCAGGCAGCATCCAAGGAGCTTCGAAATCGACGTTTCGGGCAAAAGCCCTTGATCAGGAATAAAGGTAGTGAGCCTGAAGCGTGGAGAGATAAGCTAGAGGAGGGTGGGGGTGGGCAGAAGGTAGCATAGAGTGGGGGAGGGGATGAAGGTGATAGGTCAAGGAGGAGAGGGTGGAGTGGATAGGTGGAAAAGGAGATAGGCAGGTAGGACAAGTCCGGACAAGTCATGGAGACAGTGCTGAGCTGGAAGTTTAGAACTAGGGTGAGGTGGGGGAAGGGGAAATGAGGAAACTGTTGAAGTCCACATTGATGCCCTGGGGTTGAAGTGTTCCGAGGCGGAAGATGAGGCGTTCTTCCTCCAGGCATCTGGTGGTGAGGGAGCGGCGGTGAAGGAGGCCCAGGACCTCCATATCCTCAGCAGAGTGGGAGGGGGAGTTGAAATGTTGGGCCACGGGGCGGTGTGGTTGATTGGTGCGGGTGTCCCGGAGATGTTCCCTAAAGCTCTCTGCTAGGAGGTGCCCAGTTTCCCCAATGTAGAGGAGACCGCATCGGGAGCAACGGATACAATAAATTTTATTAGTGGATGTGCAAGTAAAACTTTGATGGATGTGGAAGGCTCCTTTAGGGCCTTGGATAGAGGTGAGGGAGGAGGTGTGGGCACAGGTTTTACAGTTCCTGCGGTGGCAGGGGAAAGTGCCAGGATGGGAGGATGGGTTGTAGGGGGGGCGGGGGGGGGGGGCGTGAACCTGACCAGGTAGTCACGGAGGGCACGGTCTTTGCAGAACCTCTCCGCAAAGACTGTTCCCTCCCACTCTGCTACACTCACTCCTATCTAGGATTATCTTTGCTATCCTTTCCTCTACATCTCTGGAACTATTCAGAGGTCTATTGAAAACTCCCAACAGGATGCCCTCTCCTTTTCTGTTTCTAACCTCAGCCCATACTACTTCAGTAGACGAGTCCTCAAACATCCTTTCTGCCCCTGTAATACTGTCCTTGACTAACAATGCCACACACCCCTCTTTTACCATCTCCTCTCCATTTCGAAACATCTAAATCCCGCAACCTGCAGCAACCATTCCTGTCCCTCTCTATCCAGGTCTCCAAAATGACCACAACATCAAACCCATGCTGCAGGTTCACCCACCTTATTCTGGATGCTCCTGGCATTGAAGTAGACACACTTCAGACAAGTTCCTGCTTGCTGGTACAGTCTTGCGACCTTGAAACCTCATTTCTGACCTCACTGCTCCCAGCCTCCTGGACGGTGGAACTACATTTTAGGTTCCCATCCCCCTGCTGAATTAGTTTAAACCCTCCCAAAGAGCATTAGCAAATTCCACACCGCAGGATACTAGTACCCCTCTGGTTAAGGTGAAGACCATCCTTTTTGTAGAGGTACCACGTACCCCAGGGTGAACCAATTATCCAGGTATCCAAAACCCTCCCTCCTGCACCATCCCTGTAGCCACATGTTCAACTCCTCTCTCTCCCTATTCCTCACCCCACTAGCACGTGACATGGACAACAAAGCAGACATAACAACTCTGTTTTTTCTAGCTGCAAACTTCCACCCTAGCTCCCGGAATTTCTGCCTTAAATCCCCATCCCTTTTCCTACCTATGTCATTAGTGCCTATGTGGATCACAGATAGGGGCTGCTCCCCCTCAAGGATCCCAAAAACATGATCTGAGATATCACGAACCCTGGCACTTGGGAGGCAACGTACCAACCGTGAGTCTCTCTCGTTAACGTGAGAGAATTTGACTGTCTTGCTGCTCCATTCCAAACGTTACAACACATCAAAAGTACTTCATTTGCTTTAAAGTGCTTTTGGTCATCACACTGTTGTGAGTACTTTGTAATCATTGAATTATTACAGCACAGAAGGCCACTCAGCCCATTATGTCGGGGTTGGCCCTCCCAAGGGGAATTGACATACTGTCCCTCCCATGACCTCTCCCTCCATTCCTGCACATTACTCCAGTTCAGATACTTAAAATATTTGGAAAATCCAGGAAAGTGTACAATGTAGGACACCATTCTGCCCAGCATGTCTACATGGGCTGAAAATCAAATCACCCAGCTTATTTTCCAGAGCTTAGTCTGCATCCTTGGAGGTTAAGAGTTTGAGTTGTACAACCAGGCACTTTTATAATAATGGACTGAGGGCTTTTGCCTTTCTTCCCTTTGCAGGCAGTGAGCTCCAGACCTCTGCCAGCCTCTGGGTGAGGAGCTTGCTCCATCTCCCATCTCATCCTTCTGCCAATTATTAAATCTACGCCCCTCGTCACTGACCTCTCTGCTCAAGGAAATAGGTACTTCCCATCCATGATCCTCACAACCTTTTACACCTGACAAGACTCCTGTCCACTTTCCTTGTTCCAAGAACCATCCAGCCTGTCCAATTATTCCTCCAGTTCTGGCAACATCCTCATAAATCTCCTCTACATCATCTGCAGTATAATTACATCCTTTCTGTAGTGAAGTGAACGGAACTGACTCAAATTGTGGCCTAACTAGTGTTTAAATCGTGTTAGCATAACCTACTGTTTTTATATTCTCTGCTTCAGCTGATCATTTGATCAACTTGGTCACCACCTTCAGGGATCTATGGACACTCACACCAAGCTCTCTCACTTCCTTTACGCTCATTTTATGCCTTTTTTTATGCATTTCTTTGCCTCATTTAACTCATTTAAATGCATCAGCTCCATCTTTTTCAGACTGAATTCCACTCTTCAGTCCACTCAACATGTCTATGACATCTTCTTAGCTTTCATGATCAAACGTGAGGCTAATTTTTGTACCATCAAATTTCTTCATCTCACTGTGAAAATTTAGGTCTAAATCATTTAACCTGCATAAATCAAAGGGGGATGTAATACTACTCCCCGAGAGACATCACTGGAAACAGCCTTCCAGGCACAAAATAAACATTGATAATTCCTCTTGGTTTCTTGTCTCAGACGATCTTGTACCTTGCTTGCTGCATTCCCCCCAGATCTGATGTGTTTTTATTTTGTAAACAAATATGTCATGTGGGTCCTTTTAAAAAGCCCTACTGAAAAAGTCCACAATGACAATATCAACTGCACTGACCTTAGTCAATTCTCCTTGTTACCTCCCAAAGAAATTATCAAATTAATCAAACACAATCTTCCCTCAGTAACTCCAAACTGACCATCATTCGATATCTACAGAAAAACACCCTTTGGCCCATTCAGTCTGTGCCAGTCAAGAACAACCATCTTCTAAATGCAATGTGATTGTTCCTTATTAGTTTTTCTTTTTACCCATAAGGCTTCATTTCAGGACCCTTCTAAAGATGTCATCCCTCACTGCTGCAATTGATATCCAGATATCAATATTATGGCACAGCCCATACCTTCTAATTCCATTTTTCAATATGTGGATCTTAGTCTTATACTGGCATTGTAAGTGCACATCTAAATACTCCATAAATGTTATGAAGACTTCTACCATTCATCCAGACAGTGAGTTCCAGATTCATACCACGCTCAACTCCTCTATAAACCTCATGCTTCCTTACCTTAAATCTTATAACGCCTAGTTATCAATCCCCCTCACCAAGGGGAAAGTCCCTTCCTGTATACTCCTCATAAATTTACACATCTCAATCACGTCTCCCTCAGCCGCCTCTGCTCCAAGGAAAACAATCCATCTTTGTTCAATCCTCATTATAAGTAAGCTCTAAAGATCAGGTAGCATGCTTTTAAATCTCCTCTGCACCCTCACCAGTGCAATCACATTCCTTCTAGATCGTGGATTACAGAACTGCACTTGACACACTGCAAAAAGTTCTCCTGGATGCAGTTTAAGAAGTCCTCTCCCTCTGAGCCTTTCACACAATAACCACCCCAGTTAATGTTGGGGAAGTTGAAATCCCCTACTCTCACTACCCTGTTAATTGTACACCTGATATTTTCCTATATATCTGCTCTTCTATTTATCTCAGACTGTTAGGGGGTCTACAGCAGACTCCCAGCAATGTGATTGTTCCTTATTAGTTTTGCTTTTTACCCATAAGGCTTCATTTCAGGATCTTTCTAAAGATGTCATCCCTCACTGCTGCAATTGATATCCAGATCAATATTATGGCATAACCCCTACCTTTAATTCCTTCTCTGCCTTGACTGAAAAATTTATTTCCTGGAATACTGAGCTGCCAATCCTGCCCCTCTTTCAACAATATCTGGGAAAGCAATGACACTACACCCTCAATTTGTGCCCTCAACTCAACTCATCTGCCTTGTTTGTTAGACTCCTTACATTAAAATAAATACCATCCAACTTTACCAAATTCCTTTGTGCCTTAAATGGCCTACAATTTCTATGCCTTCTTGACTCACTTGCTGTTTCTTCTAATTGTGACCATTCAACTGCTTCTACTGAACATTCTTTCTGGATCCCACACTTTCTATCCCCCAAAACTAGTAAACCTTCTCATGAGGATGCTGAACCCATTCTGGATCAGGTGCAATCCGTCCGCCTCTTACAGATCCCACCACCCCAACAAATGATGCCAATATCCCAGAAATCTAAAGCCCTCACTCTTGCACCATTTCTCCAGCATTCATCTGGACTAACCTACCTACTGGCACAAGGTACCAGGAATCAACCAAAGATTACTATTTTTTGGATCCTCTTTTTCTAAAACTTTACTTCCTAGTTTCCTAAATTCTTCCTTCGAGATATCAGTCCTCTATCTACCTATGTCATTGCACTAATATATGCCACGATCTCGGTCTGTTTCGCCTCCCCCTTCAGAATTCCCTGGAGTTGTTCAGTGACATCTCTGACCCTGGCACCAGGGAGGCAGCAAAGAATCCTGGAGTCTCTTTGCAGCACAGAAATGACTGTCTGTTCTCCGTACAACTGAATCCCCTATCACTATAGCCCTGCCATTCTTTCTCCCCTCTTTTGCTGCAGATCCACCCATGCTGCCATGAAGTTACCTCCTACTTGCTTTGCCCTGTATGGTCATCTGACCCAACTGTACCCATCTGTTAGAAAGGGGGACGGTCACAGGAGACCCTTACACTACCTGACCTGGTGGTCACCCATGCACTTTTGACCTGGTCAGCAGTGTGACCACCTCAGTGAACATGCCATCCATGACAGGCTCAGCATTGTGGATGAGCCACAGTCAATTCATTTGCAACTCCAATTCTGAAGTGTGGTTAGCCAGGAGCTGCAGGTGGACACTCTTTCTGCACATGTAGTCACCAGGAATGAGTGAAGCTTCCATGATTTGCCACAAAGTACAGGAGCTGCACACCACAGGTGTGAGCTCTGTTACCATAACTTCCCTCTCAAGTCCCTTAGTTACTCCCTTTTTAAAAAAAAATTATGCTTATGTAAGAATACTATTAACTTACTTCCCTTAAGCTAACTTCAGTTCCCTTATCCTACTTTGCTTATTCATATTACTTTATTACATTGGCCTTGGCTTTCACTTATTTCTGTTGTTTCAGTTCATCCACTTATTAAAATCCTGAGCCAATCAACACACCTTTTTCCTCGAATTTTGCGCTTTCATTTCTTTACCTAATCAGCAGTCCCGTGAAACTGCAGCTGTTAAATTAGGACTCCCCCACTGTCTACTCAGTTGAAGCTGCAGTGTTGGACCTGCCGTGCTGGGCCTCAGTTTATCCTGTTGCTGTCTTCCTTCTTTTACTCAATTACTCCACGTCTTACTAAGAGATAGATTAACAGGTTTCTCAGAAGTGACTAATAATTCGCTCACCCCCACGATTAGACTGACTGCCCTGCAATTATTTAAAATATCCTTTACACCGTCTTTTAAATAAAGGCGCCATGTTAGTAGCTAAGGATCTTGTTGTGCAGTGGATCTTGTTCTGACTCTCTGAGCCAGAAGTGCCTGGTTCGAATCCCACCTCCACCAGACATGTGTCATAACTGACCAGGTGGATTAAACATAGTGACATAAAATATAGAAAGGAGGGCTCGTGATGCAGTGGTAGCGCCCCTGGTTTCAAATTCCACCTGCTCCAGAGGTGGGAAAGGTAAAGGTAAAGTTGCTGTAGTCTTACCAGAGGATCACCCTCTCATGAGGGTTTAACCTGAGAAGTTGAGAAGAATCCTTCACAGTAACCTCAGCCAGTGTAGGAATTGAACCCATGCTGTTACCATCGCTCTGCATTGCAAACCAGCCAACTTAACATTTCCAAATAAGTTGATTAGAAAATATGCACATCATAAATGGCAAATAAAAGAACAAAAATTCCAATTACTACGATGCAAGTTCATCGACACTCCTTTAAACCCTCAAATAAACACACAAATAAACAACCATTCATGATCAAGACAAATAAAAGACAAACAGTTTGGGCAGACGAAATATAGGCAGGTATACAGATTCTATAAGTTCAGATCTCAAGGTGGGTTAACTTGTCTATCTTAATTCCTTTTAATTTTAGCAATGATGACATGCTTGTCAGTATCGCAACGAACCTTACAACTTGGTGAATTGGCCATGCTAAATTGCCCATAGTGCTAGGTGCATCATTCAGTGGGGAATGGGCCTGGGTGGGTTACTGTTTAGAGGGTTGGTGCGGACTGGTTGGGCTGAAGGGCCTGTTTCCACACTGTTGGGAATCTTAATCTAATCTAATTCTATTTGAGTGGAAAATCTGAAATATAAACTTTTAAAATTTAACAAAGCTGTGAGATAGCTATTTATGATCTGCCTGATGGTAGTTACTCCTCAGAAAAGGCCAACTTCCTTCTCGAATGAGAGTATTAAATGCCATCGAGGGGGAAAAGCGTTAGCTTAGATTACTTACAGTGTGGAAACATGCCCTTCGGCCCGACAAGTCCACACCGACCCGCCGAAGCGCAACCCACCTAGACCCATTCCCCCACATTTACCCGTTCACCTAACACTACGGGCAATTTAGCATGGCCAATTCACCTGACCTGCACATTTTTGGACTGTGGGAGGAAACCGGAGCACACGGAGGAAACCCACGCAGACACGGGGAGAATGTGCAAACTCCACACAGTCAGTCGCCTGAGGCGGGAATTGAACCCGGGTCTCTGGCGCTGTGAGGCAGCAGTGCTAACCACTGTTTAACCTTAGTGCCATGTCAAGGTTAAGCTGATCATATTGACAAACATGACCTGCACCTTACAGATGACTGCAGTGTCTTAACTCACTAAGCCCAGATTCACAAGCTACTCTCAACCTCTTCAATTCTGCCCACAAGAAATACAGCCTGCCCTTGACTGTTACAAAGCAAACCTTGTATCAGCCCACACCTGATCCCTCAAATATTACACTTTCCAGATAAGATGAAGGAGACATTCAGGAATATGTTGAGTACTTCCCAAATCTTGGCAGCCACCTCTAGATCAGCTGTGCTGGCCCTGCCTTCTACAAACTATAACAGTGTGCTTTGGACAACAACGACCTCTACAAATCAACGAAAGACTCAATGTAGAGTGCCATTGTTGGCAATACACTCCTATACTGCAGTGAGATATCAGCGATATATAGAAGCACAAAGAAATTCCTATAGCAACGCCCGCCGTCATATCCTCGAGATTCAATGAGATGAATATTGCTGACTTCAAAAAGGATATCAGTGTTTAATCAATGACTTAAAGGCGTTCTGTCTCAACTACAATAGACTGGACACAATGCCTGGATTCCGAAACGCATTTCCCCTCCGAGCCCCTGCTCTCCTAACTCTCAAATAGCTAGTATTCCAGGAAGGACCAAAGGTTTGAAGCTCTCCATGAAGTATGGCAGTATTGACATTAATAACTGGGAGGAACATGCTATCAATCATTCAAAACATAATAATTTGTCCATTAAGTTGGACCACATGTTGCGTCCAAATGTCTTAACAATGAGGGAGGCTGGAAGAAAATCATGTACTTTGGATCCCACCACCTTGTGGGACATCCTCCCACGTGTCCAAATATTCGCGGGCTAGGAATTGACCTGTTCAGTCACAGAATCATAGAGATGTACAGCACAGAAACAGACCTCCTCGTACATGCCGACCAGATACCCCACCTGCCAGCACCCTGCCCATACCCCTCTAAACCCTTCCTATTCATATACCCATCCAGATGCCTTTTAAATGTTGCAATTGTACCAGCCTACACCACTTCCTCTGGCAGCTCATTCCATACACGTACCACACTCTGCGTGAAAAAGTTGCCCCTGAGGTCTCTTTTATATCTTTCCCCTCTCACCCTAAACCTATGCTCTCTAGTTCTGGACTCCCCCATCCAACAGAAAATACTTTGTATATTTCTCCTATCCATGCCCCTCATGATTTTATAAACCTCTATAAGGTCACCCCTCAGCCTCTGATGCTCCAGGGAAAACAGCCCCAGTCTGTTCAGCCTCTCCCTGTAGCTCAGATCCTCCAACCCTGGCAACATCCTTGTAAACCTTTTCTGAATCCTTTCGAGTTTCACAACATCCTTCCATTAGAAAGGAGACCAGAATTGCATGCAATATTCCAACAGCGGCCTAACCAATGTCCTGTACAGCTGCAACATGACCTCCCAACTCCTGTACTCAATACTCTGACCAATAAAGGAAAGCATACCAAATGCCTTCTTCACTATCCTATCTATCTGCGACTCCACTTTCAAGGAGCTATGAACCTGCACTCCAAGGTCTCTTTGTTCCGCAACACTCCCTTGGACCTTACCATTAAGTGTATAAGTCCTGCTAAGATTTGCTTTCCCAAAATGCAGCACCTCGTATTTATCTGAATTAAACTCCATCTGCCACCTCTCAGCCCATTGGCTCATCTGATCAAGATCCTGTTGTAATCTGAGGTAACCTTCTTCTCTGTCCACTACTCCTCCAATTTTGGGGTCACCTGCAAACCTCTTGTGCTCACATCCAAATCATTTATATAAATGATGAAAAGCACCAATCTTTGTGGCACTCCACTGGTCAGAGGCCTCCAAGAACAACCTTCAACTTTGTGTTCTACCTTTGAGCCAGTTCTGTATCCAAATGGCTACTTCTCCCTGTATTCCGTGAGATCTTGCTAACTACGGGGAGTCACTGCAGAAACTTGCAACCCTGAGCAGACACCATTGGCTACCCCTTGTATGACAACATATGAAAACAGTTGATGTACTATTCTGAAATGGCTTTGATTTCTTGTGGATCAGAGGGGAATTTTCCTGAGAATTATCCACTGCTGACTCTAGAATATTTCTCTCTCTTTGTGGCTCTTCTGGGAGCTGAGGAAAGGGGGCAGAGGAAGCAACCAGTTGGGACATTGTAGTCACCAGGTGGGTAGGACTAATAACTTGTTTTTTTCCTGCCTGTGGCAAATAGCTTTGCAATAGTTTGCAACAGAACTTGTGTCCAGAGGTTTATCACCTGCCCAGCCTTTACCAAATAACAAAATATTTACGAAATGTCACTCACTGGCATTACCCAGTTTTGAATTATAAAATTGGAAGTATTTCATTGCAGCTTTGCACTACACCTCACATATTTCTCATAATTTGCAAAAATTCAAGCTCATAATTTAACCTGACACATCAAACGAATGGGAGGGGGGGGGGGGGGGGGGGGGGGGCGGGCGGTGGGAGAAAAGAGAAGAATCTCATGTCTACCTTCTAGCCTTTGAATTTTCGCCTTCACAGAAACCACTGTCTCAAAAGGTGACACTCTGAGTTCAAAACAAGTTCCTGTGAGTGTTTCAATGAAGAGCTCCATTGTCTCGTAAAACGGGAGTTTGTAACTTAGAGGCCCAGAATTGTCCTCATTAAAGAAGGGAGGTTCCTTTTTGTTTTCCATTTTAATACATCCGGAAACTTCCAAGGGCAGGCTTTGATGACAGTTGTTCCCACAACACCTGCAGCCCGAAATCACAGTCAAACAGCATTTGAGGCTGGTTAATGATGTTCATGACCAAGCACTCGCTCTGGTGGCAAAAAAGAAGAAAAGAATACAATTACTTTGAGGACATTAATCACTAGACCTGAGTTACTCCAACATTTCTGAGGCAAATGCATATGAACCAATTAACAACTTTCAAACGTGACAATCTTCAAATGCCCAAATGTTATGTTAAAAAGTTAAGCTTACCCATTATTTGTTCCATACAAAGTCAAAACACAACAATAGATCAACAGTGCAAACTAACAGGTTGGAAAATACATTCTATAGTACAACTACAACGAAACACGCAAGAACTGAGCAAAGTATAACTGCACTGGAATGTGAAATTCATCCCACTAGCAACATTAGTAATCAATAGCACAAAACCACTTAAACGAAAACCCAGCCGTGACACACTCAATAAACTGCATTAGCTTGACACGCTCACTCACCAGACCTGACTCCAGAACAGGCTATCAGGGACACAATTAGTGAGATCAGAAACACTGCTAGTGAGGCACATGCACACCAAAAGTAGAGACACTGCCAATATAATCAATGACAATGTGAGAAGCATCCATCCATCCATCCCAAGGGGACCCACAGCAGTGCAACACATTGACGGTAATGTAGTGTCAGTGCGACACACAGCCGCCACCCTCCAAGGAAGATCTATATTAATCGTCACATCATCCTCACTTGGGCAATCAGGACCCCACAGACACGGTGTGTGTGTGTGTGTGTGTGTGTGTGTGTGTGTGTGTGTGTGTGTGTGTGTGTGTGTGTGTGTGTGTGTGTGTGTGTGCGCGCGCGCATAAGTGATCAGCATCAATTATGAAACCTCCATAGCTCTCCCCAGGGCATCAGCACAGGTAATGCACTACAATCCAAACCCAGAGGAAACAGTATTTGAGATATACTCTGAACCTCTCCCCCAGGAGATTAGTATGTGGGATACACATGACCTCCATTCACAGAGGAAATCGTGAGACATGCATTCTCCTAAAACCCACCAGGTGGACCAGGTACTAGAGAGACCACCCCAGAGCAATCAGCAGGAATAAGACACAGCCACATCTGGGCAGCAATGCTAATGTGAGGGTGGCACAGTGGTTAGCACTGCTGCCTCACAATGCCAGAGACCTGGGTTCAATTCCCGCCTCAGGCGACTGACTGTGTGGAGTTTGCACATTCTCTCCGGGTGCTCCGGTTTCCTCCCACAGTCCAAAAATGTGCAGGTTAGGTGAATTGGCCACACTAAATTGCCCGTAGTGTTAGGTGTAAGGGAATGGGTCTGGGTGGGTGTGCTTCGGCGGGTCAGTGTGGACTTGTTGGGCCAAAGGGCCTGTTTCCACACTGTAAGTAATGTAATCTAATCTGATGCATTCCTTCCCTACCCCAAGGTGATAACCACCCCATCTCCAGAGATCAATGTGTGTGTCATGCACAATCTCTCCACCTGGAGGGGAGCAGTATCTATCTCACTAACTTACCAGGCCCAGGAGATCAGTACATAAGTTAAACAACCTCTCCACAGCCAAGCAATGAGTATGAAACAGCTACCCACCGTATCCCCCAAGAGGATCAGTATGTGTGCCACACACACCAACATCCCCCCACCCAAACCCCACACCCCGCTCCCAGGGGATGAGCGTGTGCAACACACACAGTCACCCCAGCCCCAGGGGATCAGTACTTGCTACACATGTATATATACACACAAACACACACACACACACACACAGTCACCTTCCTCCCAGGGGATCAGTACCTGCTACAGACACACACAGTCACCCCACCCACAGGGGATCAGTACCTGCTACACACACACAAGCACACACAGATCACACCTCCAGGGGATCAGTACCTGCTACACACACACACACACACCCCCCACAGAAACCTCACCCCAGGGAATCAGTACCCGACACACAAACACACAGTCACCACACCCCCAGGGGATCAGTACCTGGTGTACACACACACACCAGTCACCCCACTCCCAGGGGATCAGTACCTGCTACACACACACACACACCACAGTAACCCCACCACCAGGGGATCAGTAGCCGACACATAATCACCCCACCCCAGGGGACCAGTACCTGCTACACACACACACACAGGTACAGACACACACACACGGGGGATCAATACCTTGCTACACACACCTACACAATCACCCCACCCCCAGGGGATCAGTACCTACTATACACACCCCCACCCCCACAGAAACCCCACCCCAGGGAATCAGTATCTGACACACACACACACACACACACACAGTTACCTCACCCCCCGGGGTCAGTACCTGCTATACACACAGTCACCCTATCCCCAGGGGACAACTACCTGCTACACACACACACTCACCCCATCCCAGTGGTTTAGTACCCAACACAGACACACACGCACAGCCATACACACAGGCAGACACATGCACAGACAGGCAGGCAGACACAGACACCCACAGTCACCACACTCCCAGGGGATCAGTACCTGCTGCACGCGCGCACACATACACACACACAGACCACACCCCCAGGGGAGCAGTACCAAACACACACACAGTAACCCACCCCCAGGGGATCTGTAACTGTTACACACACACACACACACACACACACACATACCCAGAGGATCAGTACCTGCTACACACACCCTGGGGGTGGGGTAACTGTGTGTGTGTATCAGTACCTGCTACACACATAGCCACCCCACTCCCAGGGGATCAGTACCTGCTATACACACAGTCACCCTATCCCCAGGGTATAACTACCTGCTACACACACACACACACACACACCCCATCCCAGTGGTTTAGTACCCAACACAGACACACACGCACAGACATACACAGACAGACAGGCAGACACAGACATCCACAGCCACCACACCCCCAGGGGACCAGTAGCTGCTACACACACACACACACTCCCCACCCCAAGGAGATCAATACCTGCAACACACACACACACACACACACTCTCCCCACCCCCAGGGGATCACGACCTGCTACACACACACACTCCCCACTCCTAGGGTATCAGTAGCTGCTACACACACACACACCCCACCCCCAGGGGATCAGTCCCTGCTACACACACACACACACACACACACACACACACCCCACCCCCCAGGGGATCACGACCTGCTACACACACACACTCCCCACCCCCCAGGAGATCAGTACCTGCTACACACACACTCTCCCCACCCCTAGGGAATCAGTACCTGCTCTACACACACACACACACAGTCACCCCACCCCCAGAGGATCAGTACCTGCTGCACACCCCTGGGGAACAGTACCAAACATGCACACAGAGTCACCCCACCCAGAGCTTATCATTACGCGACACAGACAGACACAGACACACACACACACTCCCCACCCCCAGAGGATCAGTACCTGCTACACACACAGTGTCACCCCATCCCCAGGGGTCAGTACCTCTGGCGCAAACACACACACAGTCACCCCACCCCCAGGGGATCAGTACCAAACACACACATATAGTCACCCCACCCAGAGCTGATCAATACCCGACACAGACAGACAGACAGACAGACACACACACACAGACACCACACCCCCAGGGGATCAGTACCTGCCACACACAGCCTCACAGTCACCCCACCCCCAGGGGATCAGTACCTGCTACACACACACACACACACACACACACACACACACACACACACACACCCCACCCCAGTGGTTCAGTACCCAACACTGACACACAGGCACAGAAAAACAGACCCAGATACACACAATCACCACACACTCAGGGGATCAGTATCTGCCATATACACTCACCCCACCCTCAGGGGATCAGTACCAAACACACACACACACACACACACACACACACACACAGTCACCCCACCCCCAAGGGGATCAGTACCTGCTACACACACACACTCCCAACCCCCAGGGGATCTGTACCTGCTACACACACACACCACCGCAGGGGTTCAGTACCCGACACACAGTCACCCTACTCCCAGGAGATCAGTACCTGCTACACAGACAGACACACACACAGGGACACACACTTACCCCACCCCCATGGGATCTGTACCTGCTACACACACATCACACAAACACACTCCCCAACCCCAGGGGATCAGTATCTGCTACACACACACACACACACTCTCACCCCACCCCAGTGGTTTAGTACCCAACACAGGCACAGACAAACAGACACAGATACACACAGTCACCACACCCTCAGGGGATCAGTATCTGCCACATACACACACACACACACATACTCCCCACCCCCAGGGGATCAGTACCTGCTACCGACACACACACTCCCCACCCCCAGGGGATCAGCACCTGCTACCGAGACACACACACACTCCCCACCCCCAGGGGATCAGCACCTGCTACCGACACACACACTCCCCACCCCCAGAGGATCAGTACCTGCTACACACACAGTGTTACCCCATCCCCAGGGGTCAGTACCTCTGGTGCAAACACACAGTCACCCCACCCCCAGGGGATCAGTACCAAACACGCACATATAGTCACCCCACCCAGAGCTGATCATTACCCGACACAGACAGACAGACAGACACACACACACACAGACACCACACCACCAGGGGATCAGTACCTGCCACACACAGCCTCACAGTCACCCCACCCCCAGGGGATCAGTACCTGCTACACACACACACACACCACCCCAAAGGGATCAGTACCTGCTACACATACACACTCCTCACCCCCAGG